>NW_027186316.1:1307079-1366086 GCF_028583685.1 Petaurus breviceps papuanus
CTCTCTCTCTCTCTCTGTCTCTCTCTCTCTTTCTCTCTCTCTCTCTCCCCACTCCAGTGTTCTGCACATAGCAGGGAGGCAGGATGAGGCCATGTGTGATCAGGGCCAAATGAACATGTTCTGATGGGTGAGTCACATGACGAAGCACATGACAGAATCACCACTGACTTCCACATGCAATGTGCTGACCCATGAAACGAATGTTACATTGGGCAACCCTACAAGCTGTCTGAGGGGTGGCACACAACTGGACCCATGATTACAGCCCATTATGGGCCCATTGCTGTTTCCTTCAAAGAGCCACAAGAGGTCTCAGAGGGAAAGGACGCTGTGTAGACAGGCCGTGTAGACCAACATTCTGCATGAACCCTGGTTAACGCTTCCCCAAATGACATAACAGAGGAGAGCATCCCCAAACCTCCTCAAAACCACAAATGCCATTTGAATTGGCTCTATCAGAGTATGCCATGTGCTAACCTAACTGAAGCAACATTCCAAAGCAGCCTGGCCTTGCTGGGATCCATATTTCAGTTCAGTCAGGAACCATGGCATCCATGTGCACTGTTGACAACATTAATAGATGTCTCAGACCCACAACCTGTCTAGAAAAGCATAAAAATTAGCCTGGCAATTGCATATCCTGCCTTGGCTGACAGGAAGCTCTGGGGGGTCTGGAAAGACAGGGCACAGACTTAGCCCAGTAGCTTCTGCTAAACCACAGGTGGGGCTCACTGGGCAAACAACCAAAATCCAGTTTCTCCTCTGGCCACTTCCTAAAACTTCAGGGAAGATTGGTGGGCCTGAGGGCCAGTGATCAGAAGTGGAAGGGGCTGCCAGGAGAGGCCTGGAGCTAACAAAGAAGTCTCCTGGCTGATGGAGAACCCCAGTGGCAGCAGCCTTGGGCCTCGTGTATCACTAAGCCATATGGCCACAGTGAAAATGTCCAGGAGCTCCCTCGCAGACCAAGGCTGGTGCCAGGCGACATACCTTACGCTTGATGTTCTCCAGAAGGTTGGCTTCCCCTTGTTTGAAGAACATATGCTGGAACTCAATTGCTGTATTCTTCTCTGGGAAAACCATTCCACTCTCCACTGCAACCACCTTTCGAAAGCCATCTGGCAAAGAAAGAGCGAAGGTCACTGGGATGGTGTTGAGCACGAGGTGGAAAATCACCCAAATAACTTAGCAACAACTGCCAAACATTTGTACATCTCTGAGTGCCATAATGGGCTCTAATAACTGGACTGCCTTTTTAAATATAGGGATTCAGAGCTCAAAAACCTGGCTTTTGGCACAGTGGTGGTTTTTTAATGGCACATAATGACCAATCTCAGGATAACAGGCCACAGGGGGAGCAGAGACAATTGAAATCCATAGAAGGTCCTCAAAGGTTCGTCAACCTTCAGCCGCCCCCTACCACTCTTTCTCCAGTGTTGCCTGGGAGGAAAATGCAAAGTCTTGGTTGTGTTTCTTTTATTTTTCTTTCCCTGCTCTTGGAAATGACTCAAAAAGAGGCAGGAGGAAGGTAATGATGGACAGCCTGGGACCAGGGGGTAGGAGGAGGTAGGGGGATGACGGCAGCTGCCATGGGGATGGAGCCTCGGAGGGCCAGGGGGCCTGGTAGCCAGAGTGAGTGAGCACTTGGTCATCCTGTCTGGTTTTCTCCGAGCCATGGACTCAACTTTCTCTTGGCCATGGAGCCATTGGGAAGGCTACTGAACTCTCTAGAGAGAGCCTTTCTCAAGTTTTGCACTAAATTTTTTTTGTTTGTTTTTTTGGAGGGCAATTGGGGTTAGGTAACTTGCCCAAGGTCACATGGCTAGGTTGTGTGTGTGTGTGTGTGTGTGTGTGTGTGTGTGTGTGTGTGTGTGTTAAGTGTCTGAGGCCGGATCTGAACTTAGGTCCTCCTGAATCTGGGGCCAGCACTTTACTCACTGCGCCACCTAGCTGCCCCATTGAACTAAATTCTTAACTCATTATTGAAGGAAATGCTACCTTTCAGGTGGAAGTTATTGAATAGAAGATGTCTTTTCCTTCCTGTTCAAGTTCATGGAGCTCCTGAAATCCATCCCCAGACAGTCCATAGATCTCCAGTTAAATCTCCCCTGCTCTAAGCTCAGACAGGAGATCTGACCCTCCGAGCTCACATACCAAGTCCAGAGGCCAGACAGATTAAAGAGCCAAGGAGAAAGGTATCCAGGTGAGAAGAGATGGGAGAATTACTCCATGTTCAAGAGTTTAATTACTTCCTCCCCCAACCACATGCTTGTGTGTGCCTACCTTCTTTCCACTGGGAAGACAACTCTTTCTAAAAAAGCTCAAGAGGATACAACACCATTTTTACCCATAGAAAGCTGTACCTTAAATATCCCAGTGAAGATCTGGGGTGTGTTCCTATACTAATGATTCCCAGAACCTTCATTTCCTAAGGCCACCAAGAGCCTAAGAGGTTGTGCAGGGGACATTTCCCAAGGCCCATAGGGAATGCCAAGGCCCCAGGAAAGCCCTAGGGGTTCACATGGACTTGGCATGTATACTCAAGGGTTCTATTTTTGTTCATGTCTAATCCTAGCTCCTCAACTGTAAGCCCCAGGAGGGCAAGAGAGGCCTGGTGGCTAGGGCTCCTCCAAGCTGGCAGCCACCTCAGCATAGATGCAGTCTCAAATGGCTTTTCTCTTCTTGTGCCTTGCAAAAGGCACTACGTGGTCAAAAAAGATGGAGACAAAGTCCAACCCAAGGAGATCTGAGCAGGAAATAACCACAGCTGCCTACCTACTTGCCTTGGGGCTCACTCAGGGCAGGAAAGGAAAAGCATCCAGGAGCTCAAACTGGGTCCAACATGCTTTTCCTCTTTGAACCCAACCAAGTGCCCTGGAACTGTGGGCCCTTTGGAGGCCCTGTCCCTCTGCCTAGGGGGCCAACTCCACTCTCCCTCCAGGGCACTGCCAGAGCCAGGTCTGACACAAGTCTCTCCAGGCAGCCCTGGGCCCTAGAAAGCTCTTCAGGTCAAGCTCAAGCTCTGGCAGGTCCACCTGGGCCAGAGGGGCTGCCAGGGACAGCCCTGGGCTGTCCAGGCCACTTCATTCCTCAAGTGCAGAGCAATAAACCAAGTTTGAGGCCCCTGTGTGAACAGCACTCAGAGCACCAAGATGAAGACAGAATAACCATCCCTGCCCTTAAAGAGTTTACATGCAAAGCCCTTCAAAAATCCTAGATCTGTTCAAGATTCAGGTGCTGAGTATCTGCTCTCTCCTCAAATTCCTGTGGATTTGGTAACCTGATTTACTGTGTGCTCAATCAACCCTAGTCAGTCAATGGACAAAGGGCCTCCTCTTGTGCCAGGCACCGGGGAGCCAAAGACAAAGTCTTTGGACTTGAGCAACTTACACTATCCTAAAGAAATGAGAGACAAAACCTTCTGAAATGAAGTGACACTGGGGTGAACCAAAGATTGACCCAAGCTGGGGTGATGCATATGATGGGAGAACATGGGAAGGCCTTCTCTAGACAACCCACCTCAAAAGACAGGATTCAGCAGAAGCCCAGGATGGTGGTGCAGGTGCTCAGCCAGCAATGAGAAATTCCACAGGAAGTCTTCCCCAAGCCCCCTGGGGCCAAAGAGGAGTTCTCCAGGGATGTCTTTGTGTTCTCAAGTGCTGTGATAGCAGAGCCCAACAGCGGGCCTAGCCTATTAAACCAGAGACTCAATGAGTGGCCACAGACGGCTGGCTGAGTGAGTCGGGCCAAGTCTCATCCCCCAAGTGCTGGCCAGCCCCAGCTCCTCACCTGCCCAATCTCTGAAAGCCTAGCCATGTGGGTCATGGGCAAAGGAAGGGTGTGGCCTGCTGGTCTCCGAAGTAGGCCACAGGAAAAGGGTCTTGTAAGCTACGAAACAAAACTTGCCATTGGCCAGCAGTCTGGCTTCTGTTTTCGGGCAAAGGTTGGACATCAGTAGTAACTAGCGGGGCCACCCTCAGGCGCTAGGGGAGAACTCTGGAACAAACTCACTCGAAAATACAAAAACTTCCCTTTTTCAAATAAGCTTTGAAAGCATTACTTCCCCCTCATGTGGTCAGAAGTCTAACTTGCCATTTCAATTAATTTATTCTCCCTTCACCCAAATCCCACAGAGGGTAGCCTACTCTTGGGGCCTGGCTTTTGTTCCCTCAAAAGCTGAAGTTCTCTTAAGAAGAACACAAAGATATTAGTAAGAGCAGACAGTCTTTATGACTGACTAACTTCTTGGCCTGCCAGCATTTGACAAGGTTCACTGGGCTACATGGGTCATGGCCAGGCCCTAGTCACGGGGCTCCTAGCCTGGCCTGCAGGAGCTGCCTGCAAAGAGGAAGGTGCAACTGCTTCATCCTCTTGTGAGGCACCTAAGACCCTTCACATAGGCCCTTTACCCAAACCCCATCCCTCCTGTCCCCCCACCCTTCTCTCTGAGGCCTTGGAAGCAAAGCCTCAGAATAGTTGGAAAGCCAGGCCCGAGTCTTTAAGAAGGAAGAAATCCACCCACGCAGAGGACCAGAGGGACCCAATGTGCTTCAGGATGTTGGCCACAGCCTGTGTGTTTCTTTCTTTTCAGGCACCTGCTCAGCTCACATGTCAGACATCGGAAAAGACTGGAAACTGGTTTCCTGAAACAACCCAGCCAAGAGAGAGGAGATGCTTGGCTCTGGGCCTGACTTTCCATGTCTGCAGTGACCAGGAGCTAACTTGAAGAGAATGGCTAAAGCCCACCTAGGATCTAGCTTCCATGGGAGCACAGAGGACAAAATTCTCTACCCTGAGGGAGCCACAGAGTCCGGAATTTCATGGCTCATGTGAACCAAGGCCAAGACAGAATAACACTTTTTCTCCCCAAAATCTGAAGGGGCAGAAAGGATGTGAAGTCATTTGCCATCCTCCTCAAACACTATCTTTTTTTTTTTTTAAAGCAATCAGGGTTAGGTAACTTGCTCAAAGTTACACGGCCAGTTATTTGTGGGTGTGGTGCTAAGTGTCTGAGCCAGGATTCAATCCCAGGTCATCCCAACACTGGGGCCAGTGCTCTTACTCGCTGAGCCACCTGGCCGCCCCTCAAACACTATCTTAAGAGCCCAACACCAGCCTAGAGAAAGGCACTGTGGTGCAGTGGCTAGAACACTTGTCTCAAGAGTCAGGAAGATCTAGGTTTCAGTCTAGCTCCTGCCTCATCCTGGCTCTGGGATAACCTCTCAGGGTGCCCAGGCAACTCTCTATGACAATGGGTTACAGAGAAGAGAAAGTTTCCTCACTGGGAATTTTCCTGTCTCTCCTTGAAGTGGGAAACTCACCAACAAGCAGACATTCAGCCTCCCTCCACTTAAGCACTACCAGGTACAGAAGCAGTCACTATCCCATCAGATTGAAACAGGTCTGCCCTCTGGCACAATCAGGTCCTCTGGTCTGGATGGGTACAGTTACTCCTCAGAAAGACAAGCCTGGCTTTCCTATTCTGGGGTCAAGTAAGACACACACACACACACGCACATGCACATACGTGTACACACACAGAGTATCTACTCCTTGAGCTAATTAATTCACTGGCTCCTTGTTCTCCCAACAGCAAAGTGCTTAGACCCAACATAGGGAAGAGGGCTGAGGCCTAGATGAATAGTTTTTATTCCTCCAAGAACTGGAAACCCAGGCCCTGGCTCTGAAAGGTCCAAAAATGTTACTGAGGCAAGGTTTGAGCTTAGAATAGGAAAGCCCCAAGAATAAAGAAACTTCTTGTCTTTGAATGATGATATAAAGATGACTGGAAGTTGGCTACCATCTAACAGGGAGTGAAGGTTCAGATGTGAAGGGCAACAGTGTAAATCAATGAGCTTGATCTGGAGCATAGAGCGCCATACTTACACATATTGAGCTGACGGACAAAGCTGGACAGATTGTTATGTTTGAAGTATTTGGGAAGCAGCTCCTTGGAAAACTTCTGTTCATCTAAGACGCTGAAGGTGTGGCCATTCTGGAAAGAAGAACGAAAGGTCATGCACTGAAGACAAACATACACAGTGAAGAAAGGAGTGTCCAGAGGATGGACGAGCACATAGCAACCAATGTCAGAGACCCGTGTAAACCTATAGCCAAAAGTCACGGCCCAAAACCCTGCGATCCCCTTTAGAGGGGTACAGGCAACTTAGTCACATACCTCTGTCCTTGTGTATACATAAGGAACTCTCTAAATCCATGTTTAGAGTGGTGGGGTGGTGGAGGAGAAAAAATCACAAGGGCATGATATCAATAATTTAATAAACATTTTTAAAGTACAAGACACTATATAGCAGTAATTTTTTAAAAAAAATCTCCGCTCTCGGGGAGCTTACACTCTATTCCAAATACAGAATGTAAAAAGACATATAGTCAATACAAGATTTCATATTTCTCACCAGTGAAGAGAAGACAGCATTACTGACCATGGATGGGGCTTCCTGTAGGAGGCGGCATCAAAGCTGGGCTTTAAAGGAAGCTGGGGAATCTCAGAGGGAAAACGCCGAGACACTTGGCAGCATAATGAGAACACGTCATTCCAGACTAACCATATTTCCTTTTCCAACAGGGTCAGTAAGCCTAGTAGATCTAGTGAGTGCTAGAGGTAGAGCCCATTATGAATTCAGAAAAGTATCTGATAAACTACCTCCTGCTCCTCTTGGAGGAAAGCTGAGAGCTGTGGCCCAGACGGCAGTACAACTGGGTGGTTCTAGAACTGCTTGAATGGATGGACCCCAAGGGCAGTCATTAATTCATTTGCATTAACCTAGAAGGAATCTTTCCAAAACTCACTTCTTTTTTTTGTTTGTTTTGTTTTTTGTATGGTTTTTTTAGAGGGGGGAAGGCAGGGCAATTGGGGTTGACTTGCCCAAGGTCACACAGCTACTAAGTGTTAAGTTTCTTAGGCTGGATTTGAACTTATGTCATCCTGACTCCAGGGCCAGTGTTCTATTCACTGTGCCACCTAACCACCCCCAAATCACTTATTCTTCTTAGTGACTTGGATGATTGATTTGCAGACATCAAGCTGAGAGGGAGGGTTAACACACACTGGATGATAAAGTCAGGCTCCATAAAGGTCTTGACAGGTTGGAGCACTGTGTGGGATATATTAAACCCAATATATGAATGAACTTCACACATTCAACAGGAGAAAGCTATGGTTAGACGATAGTCTCTCTGAAAAATACCCAAGAATGTTAGTGAACTGCAAGCCAACAATAGCATTGCTCCATGGCAGGCAGGAGGATATGGGGGAGGGGGGAAGAAAGTCAAGGATGATTCCCAGGTTGTGGCTTGAGGACCCTACACAGAAATGAGGAAGGGTAAAGGAAGGACATGTGGCGGCTGGCAAGCTGATCACCATAACTTAATTCTATGGCCCACAGTCACTAGAAAGTATTTTAGGCATCATCTCATGCAAACCTCCCAATGACTTTGGAAGGCAGGTAGAGCACGCACTGTTAGCTCCATTTTCTAGATTATAACCATTAAGTCTTCTGTTGTCTCTTCACCTTGGCATGAAAATGGTCCTGGGTTCTTGAAGTCCGTAATAGGTTCTGGCTGCCCTTACCAAGCTGGAAGGGCCTAAAGGATGGGTCTCTGGAGGGGCTGGATGTCTGTTAGATGACGGCCAACCAGCCCTCAACACAAGCGGCCTCATCACCAAGCTGACCACAGGGCAATGATGTTTCTGACCATAGCCATCCTTGAAGCCTGCTTACTAAATCGTCTGAGGGTTGGGTCAGGAGAGGGTGCCCCAATGCACTCACTGAGCTCAGGAATGAAGTACTGAGTCCACGTTTACAGGCCTACTTTCCCTTCCAAGACACAAGCAGATCGATATTCACATTCCTCTAGATGAAGGAGCTGACCTACCAAGTGACCAGGAATGGGCAGTTCCCATTGGAACCCTTGTCTTTCGAATTGGCCAACAAAACAAAAATCTTTGCTTCCTTCCCCATTGGGAAAAAGGACTATCCTCTTCCAAAAAAGAGAGACAAACTGAGTTGACCCAGAATTTAGAGCTTTAAATTTATGAATTTTAAATGGCCTAATAAGAAACCTAGAAATCAAAGAATCCAATTTCCTTATTTTACAGATTTTTGAAAAGGGGAAAAAATTCAAAATGATCAAAACTGAGCCATTCCAGGCCACAAGTTAATAAGTCAGTTGAAGAGTTAAGACTAGAACACAAGTCCCCCGACTTGCAGAGTAAAATGTTCTTTCCAACAAACCACAGACTAACTCCATTTCAGGCGGTAACAGTAAGTCCAATGTCTAAGGTCTCTTACTCTTAGCTTCTCTTACCTTAACTCCTCAGTAGTTGACTACAAATCACTGTATATCAATACTGGCAGGGACCTCAGTGATTATCTAGTCTTACACTCTCATTTTATAGTTGGAGAAACTGAGACCTAGAAAGAAGTAACTTGCTCTCAGTGTAATACCTAGTCAGTGCTGGAGTTGGGCAAGCCAAATTTATCTGAAGAAATGGACTTTCCTTTCACATCCTCCACCCCTACCCCTGGCCCCCCAAGCAAGATCCAAACTGGCTCCCAGAGGACCAAGGAGTCATCCTGAATAGCTGGGTCCAGTCTAGGTTGGTTTTGTCTGGTAATAGACGTAAAAAGTCTGAAATTCCTGGGTGGTCAATGAACTGAGAGATCCAAGTGGGTGTTCTGCGGGGGGTGGGAGGTGGGGGGCTGGATTAGAAAATAGCCATATATGGGCTTTCTTTTACCTCCTGCTGTTAAAATCATTCCTAGCATTCACTAGGACTCACATCTGCATTCCTCAAGTTAACCTGGATTTGACTGCTCCGAGGACAGAAGAACCCCCAGGAAGTGGAAATTCTATCCAAAGTCTTCTTAGCCTCTCCATTCCTTTGTTTGTCCTTTGAAAGACCTCAAATAGCCCATGCAGGGAAGAGGAAAAAAAGGAAGGCTAGAGAAACAAGGAACTTGGATCAGTCAACAAATTGACTAATTGGCACCTTAACAAGCAATGGCTTGGCTGTGGACATGAGAGAGTTAAATCAAATTGGGCCATTTCCTTTCCAATTTCCTCAGTCTAATATCTAGTGCTTATACACTAACCCAAGACCTCAGATGTGTCAGCCTTTAAGAAAAAGGGACCAACAGATAAGAATCCCAACTTCACAGATGAATTGAGGAGTGCCAATTGACTCGGCAAAAAGATTCACCTCCAGCATGTTTAAATAGCAGGCCCCTTCTTGGGAATTCAAAAATGGAATTCACTTGATTTAGGACTGACTTTGATTTGGGACACGAGGGGGTGATTTCATTGGTGTACCAGTACATCCTGGCAGTTTCTCTACTCCTTCTGGTCTGGTGGGGGGCTGCCTGGGGCACTGGGCCATTAGAAGCCACTCAGTCAGTATTTGGGAGAAACTGGACTTGGCTTGCTCCTAATTCAAAGGGGAGCTCCTACCCACCTGCCTCATCACATATCACTCTGGTTATCTTTCGAAGTTTAGGTTAAGGATAGAAAAGTGGCCTGTTATTTCACTGGTATGGGGAACTCACCTTCTCTTCAGCTTCTTATCATTCGAAGGCCTTGCTCACAGGCTCACCCAGTCAGGGGGGGTTAATCAGGGGCCTTCTGGGCTCCCAGGCCAGTTCCCTAGACACTAAAGCAAGCTGCCTTTTTATGTTAGCAACATGAAAACTGTCAAGGATTTTTTATCAATAAATAAGTCTATGTATTACAAGATGTGTTTGTGTCATCAAATGCTAATAAATTCTTATTGTTATTTGAATAAGATGATTTGAGAAATATATTTATATGGATCATGTTATGAAAAGGGGGCGAGGGTAGGACAATTCTTTTATTTCTACCAAAATGAAGGCCTTTCACTGCTCTCTGGGAGTGTCTGCTCCTCTATAAAATGGGGAAGGGCTGGCCATCCACCCCCAGGGCCCCCATTCTGTTTACCATGAAAGCCTTGCTGTGGAGGCAGTTTTCTTCTGAGTCCCGCCAGATGGCAGCATTCTCCAGGCCGGCCTCTTCCCATTCTTTTCTACTTAACCTCCTGCTATAAATATCCAAATCTAATCATTCAGATACAGGAACTGCCCAGAGAGAGTACATCACTTCAAGGAAAATCGGTTTGTTTTTCACCAAGCCTGCAACTGGGCTCAAAGTCTATGTCAGAGAAAACAATTTAACAGAGATTTCACCATTGGCCAGGGCTCAACGTTCCCTCACTCAGGATATACAAGTAAGCAAGAGACATGATTGACACAAGGCAGGATGTCTGACCAATTAATTAGAGCAGTCTAAATGGCTCTTCCAGTGGGGACTGCATTCCTGTTCCTGGAAGGGCCTTTGGGAGATGCTAAGGAGGGAGGGCAGACTTTGATGGAGGCCACTATGGTTGGGGGTGCCTTCAATTGGGCGCAACAGACCATTTACCTTCCAACTTTACCCTCTGGATCTATCAGAGGAAGAAACAGACTGAGGAGAAAAAACAGACGCCCAGCAGCTCCAACGTGAGCAGAATTCACAGCCTCACAGGGCTAAAGGAGAAGGACAAACCCAGGATGGGAGTGTGGGATAGGGCCCCCAAAGCTCCGCTGATCATAGCTCATCAAAGGTGGCTAGGACCAGGGAGTCCAGTCCCCACTTTGTGAATGTGGCATACAAGGAGTTAATGGACTGGATGGGGTTCAAAAGCAGCTCTCCTTTCTATTCCAAGAGATGGAAAACCACAGAATTTCTCAAGTGAAAGGAACTGTATGTAATGACTAGTCTAACACAAACACACACAAATCATAACCTCTCTGGGCCTCAGTTTCCTCATATTTAAAATGAAGGTATTAGCCTAGGAAACCTCTAAGATCCCTTCCAGGTCCCAGGTCAGCGGCTTACCAAGCCGCAAGTACAAGTAGTAGATGACTCACTGAGGTGCAAATCCCCAAAGCTGCTCCCCTTCCCTGTCCCTGCACCCAGGCATCTGCTGTAGCAGCCCAGCCCTCCTAGATCATCCGGCCCGGCTCCACTGCTGGGGCTCTTTTCCCCCAAGGGAACCCTAGAGGAGCAGAAACAGTTGCTGCAGCTGCCATGGGCTTGGGGATCAAGTGGTCTGTGGCCCTGTTCCCAAGAGCCCCAGCCCCAGCCCACAGGACAACACTGATGCCAGCGATGAAAACCATTCAGCACCAGGTGATCAGGGAATACCCAGGCAGCTTGCCATTTGCCCTGCTGTTGATTCCTTCTTCCTACCTGAAACAGCCACCCTTTGGACCTAGGCCCTCAGAACCATCCCTGATTAGGGAAAGATGGAAATTTACAAGTTGAATTTTCTAATATCATAGATTTAGAATAGAAAGGGACCTAAGAGATAATTGAGTACAAGTCACTCATTTTATAGATGAGGAAACTGAGATTAACTGAGGTTAAGTGACTTCCCCAAGGGCCCAAACTAATAAGTGTCTGAGGCAGGATTTGAACTGAGGTCTTTCTGACTCCAAGCCCACCATACTCTGTTGATTCTCAACAGAAATCTTTGCATAATCAGTGACTATCTTGATGTGGTAAATGGAGACACTATTTCTTTCTTTATTTTTTTTTGGCTTATTTAAGAGGCAATTGGGGTTAAGTGACTTGCCCAAAGTCACATGGCTAGTTAAGTGTCTGAGGCCAGATTTGAACTCAGGTCCTCCTGACTCCAGGGCTGGTGTCCTATTCACTTTGCCACCTAGCCACCCCACAGAGCTACTATTTCCATTTGGATCTATATGGATTTTTGAGGGATCTTTTTTTTTCAAGCTATAATAGCAATTAAAATCAATTATCAAAATAACTAAACTTAAAACCAGCCCTTTAGGTTGCTGTATTAACAAGTCTTAAACTAAAAAAAAAATAATAAAATGAGACATGTTCAATCATGCTGCTCTCATTCCAAAATTCTCATTTTAACTGAGAATAGGAAGGTTTTCTATACATTAGTAAATAGAAGTTTTTGTGAATAGTCATCTTTATCATATCCTTTTAACTTCCAACTATCCTGATCTCTTAGTAATTAATGTATATAACGTATATATAAACTTATGAGTATTGGGGCATGCCTGTTCAGACATTTTTTCCAATGGGGTAAATTATCACAACATTTTGGGGAATGACTACACTTTAGGTCTATAATTCTATATCCCTCAAGGCCCAGGTCAACAACCACACTTCCTTCCATCTGTCTGCCTACAATATGTACTCCAAGGCCTTTCACCATCCTGGCTTCCCTCCCCCAACGTTCTCCTACTTATCAATGACCTTCCTCAACTGTGTTGCCTAGAACCAAATGGAAAAAGCCCAAGGCTTGGGTTAAAAAATGTCAGAGAGGCTCAGTGTATCACCCTGGACAAATATGTAACCCTCCCTTGACATCAGTGTCCTCATCTCTAAAATGAGGGATTCAACTAGACAATTCTAAGATCTTTTACGCTGAACAGAATAAGAATACGATGTGCCATAGATAATGCCAGTTGGTGGTTTTCTATTAAGTCAGTGTTTTTTAATTGAATCTGTCACCACTGCTCTCCACAGTTCTATGTCAATCAGGACACAGTCCAGAGTGAGCCTCATTTCCACATGTAGCCCAAATGGCATCGATAGCTTTTTGGCTGCCTTGTCACTCCATTTACTACAATTGAATGTGTCTACCCAAAGCCCTCTGATTTCCTTTTTCTAACAGTTGGTTGGCCATGACTTCCCCATCTTGTATTTGTGAAGTTAATTTTTTGAATCCAGGTGTAAGACTTTCCATCTGTTCCTATTCAATTTCTTTTTTCCCCCCTTTGATTTAGATTCAGCCTAATGTTCTCTGTCAAGATCTGTCCCTCCCACTACTGTATCATCTGCAAATGTGGGAGATCAGGGGCATATGCAGCTTTATCCAACTCACCAATAAATACATTAACACAGCACATGGCTGGGCGGTGGTCTTCCTTACTGCAAGCTGCCACTCCACACAAGAAAGGGAGCAGAAAGATCGATCTTTCTGCAGTTCTAATAGAATTAGAAAGAAGCAGTTTAGATGACCCAACGGCAATTGGGGCAGTGGCACTGGAGGAAGGACTACCAAATAAATAAAGGGTGGAAGTCTTTCATCACACACTGTTCCATAGTCAGCCTGAAGCCCAAGATGCCCTTGAGAAACTCACTGTCCAGTTGGAGACTCCAGACTTAGACACTAAAACTAAAAACAATAATTTTTTAAACTCAATTTTATTTTTGCAATCAGCAAAATCCACCTTCTCTCCCTTCCATCCCACCCCCAAGCTGAAAAGGAAAAAGTTACAAAAGTGCATGGTAAAGCCAAACTAATTTTCTCATTGGCCATGTCAAAAATAATTTCTCTCCCACTGCCCTCAGGGTCCTTTTACCTCTCAGGGATGGAGGTTTCATCATTGGGACTCCAGAATGGTGGCTCGCCATTACACTGAGCAGAATTCCTCAATCTTCCCAAGATGTTTGTCTTTACAGACCAGATCACCACCCCCACCTGCCCCCAGCCCCTGCTAAGGCCCACAGACCTCTCTGTCTCATAATGTCAACTTTGGAAAACATGATTCACTGTGATTTTCTTGAATTTCCTGACCAAAAGTCAATCTGGTGTTTTCTGTTGGGGGGTGCGTGTTTTATTTTGGTTGGGCACAAAAGGCTGTGTACTTCCCACTCCTCTGCCATCATACTGACTTATGTCTCTCTTTAAAAGGTCCTCCACACAAAAACACTAGGAGGTGGTGTAATTGTGATTATCTCATTTTACAGATGAAGCCACCAACTCAAGGCAGGGCAAATGACCTGGCCCAGGCCAATGCTGGTAAGAGACTGGGCTGAGACTTGAAGCCTAGTTTCCTAATTCCAAGTCTAGGAGCACTCTTGACCTTAAGAGGTAGTCAGGAAATGTGGAAGATTCACACGTGGCACTGAGTCTGCACTTGGGTCATCAGAGGACCCAGAGTCTTCTGAATAAATGAAGTTGACTCGGGCCAACATTTGACAAACTTTCACAAATGTTGGCTGTTTTCTCCTTATGGGAGTATAAACCGTGACACCTTCTCATTGACTTCACAGTAGGCCAGCCCCATAGCAGGCAAAGTAGGCCAAATGAGTGACAAGGGCTTTCAGTCTCAGTCAGGTTTTCTACCTCAGCGGGTGCGAGATCAATCAACCAACTGATCAATGGGGACTTCCGGAGTATTGGCAATGGGATTAGCGCCAGCAAATAGGTAGGCAGACTAGGGAGCAGGCATGGCTAATGGAGTAAGAGGATCTCATTCAATTAGATAAATCTCCTCTATAAAAAAATCAAAACAACAACTGCTTTCTTTAAAAACTAGGTACCAGGCATGATCCTGGCCAACATAACATTCAATGCAAGGCAGTGAAGTGGTGAGACCATTGGATTTGGTGGAGATTCAAGTTCTGGCTCTTCCACTCCCTCCAAGTACAAATCCTTTCTTCTCTGGGCCTCAGATCTCTGCCCTAGAAAGTCATACTACCTCTACGTGGCCAGTCTGAAACAGACTTGTTAGAAGGGAATGAATATTGACTACTAAAACCCAGAAGGACGAAATAGAAAAAGAAATTGTACTCAAATCTATTTGTGTGTGTGTGCATGTGCATGTGTTTGTACATGTGTAAAATATATACATAGGCATATATGCTTATTTTTATGTGAGAGATAACACACATGCAGGCCTTGCATGAATGAGTGAGATGAAAAACACTTAAAGGAAGAAACAGATACAACAAAAAAACAAGTGAAACTGAATGCTGTGAAATCGTGGCCAAGCCTGGACCCAAAGAGGAGATAAAAAAGCATCGCCTCCCTTTTTTTTTCTAGAAATAGGGGACTAGGAGTGTGGAATACTACATAGGATAGAATCTTTTTTCAGTGAGTTGTTTAGTTTTGTTGAACTGGTTGCCAGACGCGATGGTTGTCTAAACAGATTCAGACCACCCCTACCCCACTTACCTACTCCAATAAAAACCTCAAATTTGCACCAGTTCAAATAACCATCACGAAATCCAATGAGAAACTACAAGTGATTTCTACTCCGAAAACTGCACAAAAAGTTAGCCATTTAGCACAAGGGCAACAAGAAAGAGGACCACCACCAGCAAAGCTGGCACCAGCACCAGGGTAGGCACCTAAAAGGGGAACCTAGCAGCATGACCCCAAATTATCCAGAGGCAGGTCAGACACACCAGAAACTCCTAAGGCACCATAAGAGACAGATAATTCCGGGAGACAGAGGTCAGCACAGGAACCCAGGGGATGGAGAGCAAGACCAAACAGGGCCAAACCCCATATCCCAAACTCAAGAGATGAAGGAACCTAGCTCTGGCACAATGCCCCAATTCAAGAATTAAAGTTAGAGAGATGAGAAAAGAAACAAAGTAAGCTACTGGACAGTATCTTGAATTATTCTAGATATGGAAATGCCCCCAAATTCATCCCAGATGGAGACAAAGTTTCTGATAACTCCAAGCAGAGACTGAAAAGAAAAAATGGATTTTCTAAAAGGAAATGAACAGGTAGAAGAAATGAAGAGATCCTGAAAATGAAACAAAGTCCCTGGAGGAAAGAATCAGAAAGAGAATCCATTCCTTAAAACAGAAAGTGGTCAATCTTGCCTAAGAAATACACTCCTTGGGACAGTTAAGTGACATATTAGATAAAGCATGGATCTTGGAGTCAGGAGGACCTGAGTTCAAATATGAGCTCAGATACTTACTAGCGGTGTGACCCTGGCAAGTCACTAAACCCTGATTACCACAAAAAAGGGGGCAGATTAAAAACCAAACAAAAAAAAAGAAATAAAAAAGAAAAGCAATTCCTGAAAACAAGAAGGGACAAAACAGAAACCAATGACTCTATGAAAAAGCATGAAATATTGGAACAAAACCCAAGATTGAAGACAAAGAAGGAAAATGTATACTATTTAATACCAAACATGACTTGGAAAATATGTCAAGGAAAAGAAAATAATTTATGAATCATTAGACTCCCTGAAAACCACTTTTGAAAAAAGCCTGGAAAGTTCAAGAAATTATAAATGAAAACTACCTAGACATATTAGAAACAGAGGGTAAAGTGAAGATGGAAATAGTCCACCAATCACCTCCTGAAATAAACCTCAAAAGGAAAAATCCCAGCAACATCATTGCCAAAATACAGAGCTCCTACATTAAGGGAAAAAATACTGCAAGGAGCCCAAATGGTAAATGTGAAAGGAATCACAAGCAGGATCACCTAAGTTCTGGAAGCTTCTATCATAAACAAGAAATCTAAAGGACCAAAAATATGGGTGTACCTCCTTTACCCCCCCCAAAAGAAAACAACCTTGCAAAGCTAAGTATCACCCTACAAATAAAAAAATCTGAAGGTTAATGTAATAGAGGACTTTAGACCAGAGCTCTGAGTAGAAACTCTGAAATACAAACATAAGAGTCCAGAGAAATCTGGAAAGGGAAATGTATTTCATCAACGGGAAGGAGCTGAATGATGATGCAGTGCTAACATTCTGATGGTGCAGAAGAAGCAAGGGTCCCTTCAGAACCTTAATGCCTTCAAAAGGTGTTGAAGGAGCTAAATAAGGAAGCGAGAGGACCCCTAGGTGGACTGGTTCTGTTCTGAGGGTTTGAAGAGGGGAAACAAGGACCAAAGAAGGAATGCACTGATATAGAGGAGGAAGAATGGGGACAGAACTATTTCTCATCATCAGAGTGCATGAGAAAAGTATTCAAATATGGAGGAAGGAGTAGAGACAGAAAGAACCCAATGAACCTCAAGAAGGGCTGAATGTACACACTGGCAGAGAAATCCATTAAACTCAATAGTCAAACAAATGAGAATTGGAGAGTTATGGCGAAGGGGATGTAGATGAGCAAAACCAACTCCCTGATCCTCAAAGGAAGACAAAAAGGAAAAGAACAGAAAGGGGATCAAAGGGGCGAACTCTGAAGTGGGGAATGCCTGAACTGGGTTGCATGAATGTAATGAAATGTTACAGCACTGTATGAAATGACTACAAATGATTGCAAAGAATCTGGGGTAGCAGGAACCTTGAAAACAACTTGTACAAGGACAACGCTGTAAACAAAAACAACTTTGAGAGCTGATTAATGCCATGACATCCCCCTTCTCTGATGCTAATGAAGCATGTCCTTTACCTTGTGACAGAGAGGCCATGGACTCAGGGTGTAGGGTGTCGCAAGGGGAACACATTTTTGGACATGGCCTCTGATGGATTTGTGTTGCTTAACTAGGCTTATTTGTTACAAGGGATTACTTGTTTTATTCACTAAGTTTTTATTGGGGGGAAGGAGGTTAGCAATAGTGATGCCAAAAAAAAAAAGTCACTGAAACATTTTTTTAACATATACACAGAAAAGAAGGAAGTTCAGAAGGAAACACAAACAAAACAGTTTGGAAAGTAATGTGTGGAATTTATCATATATATTTTAAAGTAGGAGGGGTGAAATAGAGTTTCACTGTTTCATATACAATCCTCCTATGTTCTACTAGGTATATGGAAATGCTCAAGGTTTATTTGGTGTTTAAATTCAGAATAAGAAAATTTAATTTAATTTGAAAATGTAGGAGATATAAAAAACATCAGTAAAAATTACTTTAAAACCAAAGACAAAAAATTAAGGGATGTTAATTGTTAATAGTCATGCTAAGACAATAATTTACAGAATTAGTCAATGGTGTCAAACTCAAAGAAAAATGGGGTCAGTAAACTGTCCATGGGAATCCCTATGGACTACATGTGAACTTAGTTTAAAAATGTAATGTTATTTGTGTTTTATTGTATTTTTACTTATTTTTTGTTAAATATTTTCTTGAATCCATTGTAATCTGGTTCTACACTGAGGAGTGCCAGTGTCTTACAACTCAGAAAAGTAGATGAAATAACCATAAAATTCATCTGGAGGAAAAAGTCAATAATCTCAATGGAGAAATGAAAAAAGGAACAATGGAGACCTGGCAGCGCAAAGCAGTAATTGTCAAAATAATTTGGTATTGACCAAATAATAGAAAAATGTGTCAATGGAACAGATTAGGCACATAGAACCTAGACTATACCTAGTGACAATCGAACACAGTAGCACAGTGTTCAATAAACACAAAATACACCAGTTACAGCCATAAGGACCCCTTCCTATTCCACAAAATAATTACTGGACGAACTAGAAAGTAGTCTGAAAGACATTAGGTTTAGACCAAACCCTTCTACCATATACCACTATAAACTTCAAATGAATACATGATTTAAACAGAAAAGCTCTTTAAGAGTTATGAAGCAAACTTCTGATTTCATTGGTGTGGCTTACTTTAAAGTCTAAGGGAGATGCCTAGAGCTCAAAGGGCTAACTGACTTGGCCCAGAGTCACACAGCCAGGATGGGTTGGTTAGAGGTAGGACCTAAACCCAGAATTTCTTTACTTTGAGGCTGGCTCTCTGTCCTTGACACACAATGCTGCCATTCTAGAAAAGCCTCTCGCATTATAAACAAATTAGATGGGAAGGGAAGGAGATATTTTTCACAATTATGGATATGGTAATTAAACAATGGAATGAGATGAACAGAAAAGGTAAAATGGAGAGTTTTGATTACATAAAATTGAAAAAGTTTTACACCAAAAAAAATCAACACAGTTATAATTTGAAAGGAAACAGCTAACTGGTTAACAAAATCTTTGAAGTAAATCTCTCTAATAAATGTTTGCTATTCAAGATACATAAGGAATTGATACAAATAGGTTAAAGGATTATGAGCAGGCCATTTTTAAAAGAACTGCAATCAATAGGACATTAAAAGATGCTCCAAATGACAAATGCAAATGAAAACACTTCTGAGGGTCCCTCCTTCACACCTATGAGATTGGGAAGGATGATCAAATGGCTGGGAGGGGCTAAGTGAGAATAGGCTCAAACATGCCCTGCTGGTCTGACCATTCTGGAAAGCCATTTGGCTCTTTCTGCAAAAAGTCACTGAGCTCTGCATACCCTTTGACCCAGCAATACCATTACTAAGCATAAGCCCCAGAGAGGTCAAAGACAGAAGTGAAAGGCTCCGTGTAGGGCAGAATAAGAACAGCGGCCCTTATGTTGTATAGAGTGGGTGGGTGCTCACCATTCGGTGAATGGCTAAACACACTGTGTTCTCTGAACTGAATGGAAAAAGGTGTCATTAAGAAATGATAAAAGGACAAATTTAGAGAACCGTGGCAAGACTCACGGGAACTAATGTATAGTGAAGTGAGAAGAACCAGAAGCACCATTTAAATGACAGCATTTATTAAATGCTTGCTGTATACAATGCGCTGGGGATACAAACAGAATATGGGGGGGTAGGGGGGAGATGTGACGATGTCTAGGGAACAGTATGACTGCAAGTCAGAAAGAACGCATGGTCCAAAGTGGGCAGTGGCAAAGATGATGCCAATACTCCCTCTTCAATGTCATTTCCAATGATCTAACCAGATGTGTCTCTGATGTTGACACATTTGGCAGGGCCAGGAACGTTGGTGCCAGAAACACATGTAGGTAATACGCTAGGTGAAAGCTAACTGTGGATGTTCCTTTGTCATTCTTGGCCCTTTCTTCTCCTTCTGGGACCACCTGTGCTTTGCCAGGTAATATTTTCATCTCAAAACAAATAGAAATGTCTACTAGGTTAAAAAAAAACCTAACCTACAACCCTGGTGTTTAAGCTTTGTTAATCGGTTATTTGCAGATAAGCTTTATTAAAATCTACTGATGGATCCCCTTCAGGACTCTCCTGGGACCTTCCAGTTCAGGCTCCGGAAGATGGGTGGAGGGACCCATTAATGAACTTTAAGGCAGGCCATAGAAAAAAAGCATATCATTCTCCCGGGCTATCAGCACCCCCACCCCCCACCCCCAGCTACTGCTAACTCAGTCTCTGGTATTTACTGAACAGCGACTTGGAAAGACTCAAGAAGGCCAATCAATGTGATGGCCAAGCCCAACCTCAGATGTCTGAAGAAGGAGCCTGCTTCCTGGCTGGAGCCGCTGTCAATTCACTCTGATGGAAGGAATTTACTTGCTACAAGAGAGCTCCCATTTGTTGTGAGAACCAAATGAGAATAAGGACATGTGTAAAATGCTGTGCAAACCTTAAAAGGCTAGAGATATGTTAGCTATTATTGTTGGAAGGAGATGGAGGGTGGCAGAAGGATGCCAAAGAGGGCCCAAAGAGCATTTTAAGAAGAAAAGGTCTTCAGGAAGTCATTCAATTTTGTTACCACCATGTTACATTTAATGTAGAAAAACACCAGCCTGGACAGAAGGGAGGTTCAGCTTCATGTACAACACTGGATTTTGTCCTTTGTATATTAAAATGCTTTTTTTTTTTGCTTTTTGGAGGGCAATTGGGGTTAAGTGACTTGCCCAAGGTCACACGGCTAGTTTTTGTGTTAAGTGTCTGAGGTTGGACTTGAACTCAGGTCCTCCTGACTCCAGGGCCGGTGCTCTATTCACTGCCTAGCTGCCCCTGTATATTAAGATGTTGATGTTTATTAAGTTCATGATAAAAAAAAACATTTTTTGAAAAAGAGAATAAGACAAAGGTTGTTCCAGAGTTTTATAGCCTTACTTCAATTCACAGATCTGGGATTTCAGACTTCTCGAGTGGCTGAGGCTGAAAACAAAATTCCCCACCTGATGGCCACCCTTGGGATTAACAAGCCTCTCTGAACGGGGCCACAGCTCCACGGGCCCTTCCCTGCAGGCTCCAGGTCAGCAGGCCCTGACCAACAGGGCCCATGTTTTACTGGCTTAGCCACCCAGAGGCTCAGGCACGGGGGGAGGACTTGAGTACGAGACAGAAACATAATTTGGTGGAATTAATGGAGTGACAAAATTGGACTGATATGAATGGCCCTGATTTGATTTGCTATTCATTTTACTCTTCAATACTTGGATTTATTCTAGAGTTAATTTCATTAACTGACAAGGCAGAAAGAACATGGTTTTTCTCCTACAAATAAATACTATTTTTTTCAGCCTCTGCCTTCATCCCCTCCCCTTGCCAAGAACAAGGAGCGATTCTAACTTATGGAATGTCAGACATTTTTAGATGGTGTTCCACAGTGGCCTAGCATGTGTGTGCCCTGACGGTAACTAGGAAAACACCAGCAGGGTTATAACACAGTATTTGTGGACAGGGGAGCCATTCTGGCATAAACCCCAAAAGGAAATGGTTTGTGTGTAGCATGGTAATAAGCATGAGGCTTGGTCTGTGTGCCTCCTGGAGCGGGGAGGGAGACTGTTTGGCACACACAATACCCACACCCATGGAGAAGTCTCCAATAGCTCAGCAGGCAACAGAGAGACACAGGGAGGACATTTGAGCATGGGTTCAAATCTCCACTTTGCCCTCCCCCCCTCTACCTGTGACCTCAGTACATCACTATTCAAAGCTGTAGGATGAGGGAGGGAGCTGGGGTTCTGTGATCCTTCTGGGCAACTCACAGTAAAGGCCAATGAGTATATATGTTTAAGCCAGCACAAGGCTACTGTGCCATTGAGCAATAAAATGGGGGGGGGGAGCAGCTACCAGTTGTGATTCAACCAAATATTTACTAAGTACATTCTTCTCTGTGCCTGGAACTGTGCTGGGCACTGGGGACATCAGGACAAAATGCAGAGTGCCCGCTCTTCTTGCAGGAGACACGTACACCCACAAGTGTGTGGAAAATCAGACAAGGTATGAGGGGGCAGGGGAGGGGTGAAGTTGATTTTTTGGACTCCAAGGGGAAGACTTGACATTGATCCCCATGAAATTCTGTCTGGGGAGGTACCAACAGCTGGGAGAGATCACAAATGGCTTCAGGAAGAAGATGTTTCTTAGGCTGGGCTTTCAAGTTTGCTAGAGGATTCTGAGAGGAATTGCAGCTGGCTGGGCGAGCCATCTGGTGGTACCCAAGCAGCTGGCTTCAGTATCCTCTTGCTCTGAGGCCCAGCTCTCACATTACAGCACTCCCTGCCCTACCTCTGGCTTGGCTCTCCAGAACTATGTGGGTGGATTCTTGCCCCTTTCTTGGGCTAAGAGTTTCCCAAAGCAATCATACATGTGTTGGTTAACACATGCAAATTTAACCATGCAGGCCCCTTGGGGCTTAGAATGACTTAACACCTGGGGGTTTTTGAAGCACCAGCATGAAAGAAATTCTTGATAGATTATCCCCAAATGAGGCATCTGTTTTGGTACTCTCATAGCCAGTGTGCTTGGACCAATACATTGTTGTGATTTGAGTAGAAGTTCTACTTTTGCCACCCACTCCCTAGCAAGACCTTAAGCAAATCTTCTCTGTACTCTAGGCCTCAGTTTCCTCCTCTGTAAAATGAAGGGGTTAGACTGGCTTATCTCTAGGACCAGTCTAGCTGCAATGTTCCATGCTCTATGGTAAAAGTCTCCTCTAATTCTATGCCAATCTATGACTTTTAAAAATTATGCTGTAGAAAAACTTAGTAAATTTTGCTATCTGAGGTCATTCTCCTAAGTTTTGAGAATTGGGCTAATCAATTGGTACAAAGGTCTGAGGAGCAAAAGTTAGAAAAGGGTTAAAATGACAACGTTTTGTGTAGTGGGAGGAACACTGGACTTGGAGCCAGCCTGGGCTTGAACTCTAGTGAGGTGTATGACCTTGGTCAAGTCCCTGCCCCACACCCCAGGGCCTCAGTTTCTTCCTGTGGAAAAGGTTGTGCAAAATGGGGCTAGGAGATTTTAAAGGTCCAGAGAAATAGCAGCTTTCATTACTGTCTTAACTGCTGAATGAAGCAGCCTGTCTGATCTCTGGAAAAGGGTCCCGCCAAGATGTAGCCTTCTGTACTGCTCCACTGAGGCCAGCTGGGCTGAGAAGCCCAGGTCTAGAGCTGGGGATGGACCCACTGGCACACAGCTGATCTGTAACCAAGCGAGGATTCGAACCTAGCCTTTTGAACTCTAGAAGTTCTGCCCTTTCTAAACAGAACCTCCAAATGGTTATTTTTGTCACCTCTCTCAGTTGCCCCAAATCCGCTACACTTAATAGGGGCTTAGTAAATGTTAAAATCCATTCTGATGTCAACTGACATCCAGACAGGCAGACAAACATAGAAAGAGTCTGAACCAGAGTTCAACACTAAATAAACAGACTGCTCAGAAGGGGTGATTATTGATCACCAAGCGTCTTCATTTGTGTGTGCCCAAGCTGGCCACCTGGCACTTGAGAGTGGTTAAGCCTGAAGAAGGGGCCTAATTCCTGCCCATACAAGGGCTGAGCTGGGCTGGGTTGGGCTGGGCAGTTTCTGAGGCCCAGGCCAACCTGGAGGCTTGTCGATCACAAGCTGAGAAAGCTGCCTCACTAGTCAGAGGTATCTGAAGAAGAGATAAGAATGAGAGAAGCCTTCTGCGGCCCTTTCTAGCTCTAGAATTCTCCAGTTCCGCAGTAAGCAGAGATTCCAAAGAGCCCCTGGGGGGGGCAGGCGGGTGAGGGATTTCTGCAGAATGAGCCCAAGTCTCATGGTGTAGAAGAGCAGTCTCATTGGGGGAGCAGGAAGAGGAGGGAATAAGTGTCTTCAAATATTTCAAAAGATCAGACTTGTGCTTGGCCCTGGGGAGAGAACCCTAAGAGGCAGACATAAGCTCTGGAAAGAAAATGGCAGCAAGATTAGCATAGCAATGTCCCCAAGCAGAACTTGATGTCTACCTGGGGGGGGGGGGGTAATTGAGTTCAAAGGCAGTCACTATGCCAGGCACGGTGCTAAATAAACTTGGCAAACGGGAGGGGAGCTCGCTGATCAGTCAACAAACTTCATTCAACAAGCCTTTATTAAGAGGTTCAAAGTTTGGGGACAAAAAGCAACAACCAAAACAATCCCTGCCCTCAGAGAGCTTACTTTGGGCTGGGGGGAAGAGTTATCTATGAAGCATCAGGCTGGGCAGGAGGACATCTGAAATCCTTCAAATTCAATTTCACAAACTTGTATTCAATTCTTACTATGGCTAGAAGTTGTTCAGTTCCAATGGGGAGAAAACAGTCCCTGCCCTCATACAGCTTATAGTCTATTGGAAAAATACAATCTATACAGAGATAGGTAAATATGTATGAAGCAATCTGAAGAGAAATATTCGTAATGGCTGGAGGGCTGAGGAGAGGATTCCCATAGCATCCTAGCTCTAGAGCTGGAAAGGATCTCATAGACCACTTAGTAAAGTCTTTTACAGATGGGGAAACTGAGGCTCAGGGAAGTGAAGGGACTTAGCCAAGGTCACATTTAGCATCTGAGGTCTAGAACTAAAGGGACCTCAGAGGTCATCTAAATCTAATCCAACTTTCTCATTTTACAGAGGGGGAAACTGAGGTACAGGGATGTAAAAGTGACTTAGCAAGGTCACACAGGCAATTAAGGAGGGGTCCCCTGAGCAGAGTCTTCGAGGAAGATAGGGGCATCAGAAGGGCAAGGGGGCTGGGAGGGATAATTTATGCAAAATCCTCCCAGGTAAGTACAGCTGCCGCCCCACTCCCCCCCCTCCTTTGCAGGAGGGGTAGCCTTCTTGAAAACTCTAACTTTTAAAACTTAGTGGCTCCCCCAAACTAGCCCCCCCATTCTTTCCAGCAGGAATAGCCCTCTTGCAAACTCTCCATCCCTAGAAATTTTGCAGATAATAGATACCCCCAAACTCCTGACTCCAGGAGCCACCTCAAAACTTTTGGGGGGGCGTGAGTAGCCCCCACAGATACTTCTGCCCTGCAAATTCCTTGAGGGCAGTAGTCCCCAAACTCTCCCGCCCTGCACTCCTTGGGGAAAGAGTAGCCCCTCTCCAATTGTGCCATACTATAAACTCTCTGGGGGTAAAGTAGTTTTCCCCCATCTCCAAAAGAACTCTGCAAAATTCCCCGGAGAAGTAGCTTCCCAATTCTCCTGTCCTGCAAACTTATTGGGGGAATAGTAGCTACCCCCAAATCCCTCCTTGTAAAACTCCTTGGGATATGAGTAGTCCCCCCCCCTGGCAACTCCCCGGTTCTGTAAACTTTATTTGGCAAGAGTAAGCGCCCCCCCAACCCCAAGCAATCTCGCTCTAGGAAAACCCTTTGGAATAGGACCTTCCCAATTCTCTTGTCCTGCAAAGCCGCTGGGGCAAGAGTAGCCCCTCAATTCTCCCGTCCTGCAAACTTCTTAAGGAAAGCGTAATCCGCCTCCCCGCCGAACTATTAATAGCTTCCCCAAACTCCATTCCTGCAAACTCCTTGCGGGAAGAGTAGCTCCCCACCCCCCACGCCCTCGCTTTGAAAAACTCTCGGGGGGGGGGGGGAGAACAGCACCCCAACTCCAGTCCCGCAAACACCTAGAAGCAAGAGTAGCCTCCAAAAATCTCAAGTTCTGCAAAACTCCTAGGAGTAGTTAGCACCCACCCCCCAACACTCCCATCTTGCAAACTCCTTAGTGCAAGAGTAAACCTCCCCAAACAAAAACCTCTCCCGCTTTGAAAAACTCCTTGGGGGAAGAACACCCCCCCACTCTCCCATCCTGCAAGTTCCTCGGGGCAAGAGTCACCCCCCCCCCAAAAAAAAAGTTCTCTAGTCCTGTAAAAACTTCTTAGGGTAGGAGTAACCCAAGGCAAAGTATCACTAACTCTCTTGCCCGGCAGATCTTTGGGACAGGAGTAGACCCCCCCCCCCCCCCAAAGATCTCCAGGTTCTTTGGGGCAGGAGCCCCACACTATAAAATCAATGGCACAAGGGCCACCCACCCCTGCAAACTTGAGCGCAGAGATCCCCGGGGACCCCCCTGGGCGACTTTGGGCACCTTGGACAGCACGAGGGGAACGCCCCCAAACGGAGGCGCCCCCGTGGGGAGCAGGGGAGGCAAGGAGCCAAGGGGAGCCGGCAGCAGGAGGGGCGAATGCGTAGCCCGGGGCTCCGGAGCGCGGCCCCCTCCCCACGCACCCCGGCCGGAGACACGTCCAGCAGCGCTGCGCTCGGACACCGGGACGAGTCCTGTCCCGGACCCGCGCCCTGACCCGCTCGTTGCGCACGCGCAGCCACCCCGGCCCTTACCCGGCTCCAGCCGATCACGTCGTCGGTGTTCGAGTCGTCGACCAGAACCCAGAGCTTGGCCAGGAAGCCGGGCACCGCCGCTGAAGCCCCCTCCATGACACGGAAAACCGGACCCGGACGAGGCAGGAGCAGACACACCGCAGTCCAAAGCTACACTCCGACCACTGGCTAAGACACCCCAGGCTGTCCCGGGCAGGCCAGCCGCCCACCCCGCCCCATGGCCGGGGGGGCGGGGCCCCGAGCCCGAAGCGGAGCTCGGATTGGCGGCAGGGCCGCTCACGTCACTGCTGGGGCCGGGGCACACGTGACCTCGAGGCACGCGTTTGGGGTCGGGGGTGGCCTGGAAAGGGCAAGATGCACAAGAGGGGAGGGGAAGGGAAAGGAGGGGAGCGGGGGGGAGGGGAGGGAATGCCCTTGCCCTTGGCTTTGGTGAGATCCGAGGGGTCCAACCCGAAACCATCACTCTTGACCAGAAGTGAGTTAACCCCTTGGTGGGTTTAGCAACCCCCAGATGGGACTTTGAATATGAATTTTAGCTGTGCGAGCTGGGGCGAGCCTGTCTTAGAGACTGCGAGCGGCCGGGGGACTTTAGAGACCCCCCTCGACTAAATGCCCTAGTTTGCAGAGGAAAGAACTGAGGGCCTTAGAGCTGAAAGGACTTGATCAAGGTCACACAGGTTGTACTAGATTTTGAATGTAGGACCTCTGATTCCAAATCTATTATGATAAAAGGTCCATAGAAGACAGGCTACGGAGACCTAGAGATCATCATTGTAATCCACAGATTCCCCATCTTTTCCAGCCCACTCCCCCTTTGCTTTGGTTTCCATAAAACTCAGAGTACCCTAGATGAAATAAAGTTCAGAGCTTACCGTGCATATGCACAGAAGAAATAAATACAGATCTGTACATAGTAGGTGCTTAATCCAATGTTCGTTGACATAATTAACATAGAATAGTACAGTGATTTACCAAATATTCCCATACTACTTGACAAACTTCTCCTACCCTCTATGTACTCCATACATACTGCAGGTTGGGGACCTTTGATCTGGCCTAAGCCCCCTCTTTTCATAAAGGGGTAGAATAATCCTAGAGAAAGGATATGTCCCTCAAAACATAAAATGTTCAAGCTAGAGGGTCTTTAGAACTTATGAATGGTCTTCTAACTTTACCGTTCATCTCTCAGGACACTCCATCCCCCTTTCTGTGCCTTAGCAACGGTTGTCCCTCCTCCCCCCCTACCTTGGAATGCTCTGTTTCCCTGCCTCCCTGACTTCCTTCAAATCCCAACTAAAATCTCTTCTGCTACAGGAAACCTTCCCCAACCCCGTGGAATTCTAGTGCTTTCCCTCTGGTCATTATTTCCTATTCATCTTGTATATAGTTGGTTTTGGATTTGTTTGCAGGCTGTCTCCCCCATAGGATTGTGCCTGGTACATAGTAGGCATTTGATCCATTGACTGATTTGGTTAATGTAGTTCTAGGCTTTACCAGTGTCTGGATCTAGCCAGGCTTGGCCTTGGAGGGTGGAAGGGGAAGGAGCCCCCCTGGCCTAGCTGTGAAGACAAAACCTTCCACAGGATGTGGGCAGCATTAGAAAGGCAGTGTCAAGTGGAAGGTTGTAGATTACAGACTGAGGGCGCTGGAGACCATCCTTTGAAGCAGCCCAACTTAAGGAATGGATGCAGGACTGCCATTAGAACTAAAAGGATCTGGATCCAAGTCCTACCTTTGACCCCTATAGGTTCTATCATACTATGAGGTTTTCTTGGCAAAGATACTGGAATGGTTTGCCATTTCCTTCTCCAGTGGGTTAAAGCAAAAAGAGGCTAAGTGACTGGCCCAGGGTCACACAGCTAGGAAGTATCTGAGGCTGGATTTGAACTCAGATCCATCCTGATTCCAGGCCCAGGGCTTTCTCTACTGAGCCACCTAGCTGTCTCTGGTAACAATATAATAGCTAGCATGTTGTAACAACAAGCACCCCAAGCGTCCCCAGGGTGGCTGCTCACAGGTTCTTGGATCTGCTTTGATAAAGGAAAGCAACTCAAAATGGGTTAACAAGCTTACTTTAATCAGTCAGACATATATCATTTACCTTGTTCAGGGGAAAAAGGTCAGCACTCCTCTCTGTGTATTCTCTTCCTATATTAGAATACATGTCCTTTGAAGTAGGGACTGCCTTGCTTGCTTGTATTGGGGGAGGATAAGGCTGTGGCTGCTCCCATCTCCTGATCCGAATGACCAAGGAGTTTCCTCCAATATCTCCCTTTATCTAACACATCCTGCCTTCCTACCCTCAGTGGCAAACCTCCCCCCATCACCATCACATATCTTCACATTTTCCAAGGCCTCTCCTTTGCCATATCTCTCTGACCACTGGGAACAGAGCTATATTGTATATTTGTGTTTCTTCCTTAGATCTCCTGGAGATCTTGCTAGGTCTTCTCCCACCTCAGCTCATTCCCCTGTGTCCAGAAGCCCCCAAATTCTTTCTGCATCTTGAAATCCAGCTCTTCCTTCAAGGGCCACCTCGAAGTGAACTTTTCCCTCATCTTCTCTCCCACCCCCTAATTGTTAGTCCTTCCTCCCTTAGAAAATTTATTACAGCATTTTCTTTGTATCTCTCCTTTGCAGTGACCCTGTTCCATTTTGGGTTAGCTGTTTCCCTAAGTGTCTTATGCCCCAATTAAATTCTCAGCTCCTAGAGTTGTCTCTAATACCTCATTCTTCAGGAGACCTTTTCCAACCACACCCTGTCCCCAGCCATTAATGCCTTCCCCTTATGGTAGGCACCTTCTATGTACAAGTTACATTCCACGTTAGAATGAAAGTTACTTGAGGGCAAGAACAGATTGGTCAACAGTAGGTCCCAGGTCAAGCTCTTCTTGGTCATTGTTTGGGCCCAGTGAATTTTAATAGCAACTATTTCTGTTTTGGGCCAGAAACCCCAGTTTTCCCCTCCAAGACTGATTTTTTTTGAATAGGTAAAAGAAGCCATTATCTGCCTTATTTCTTATCAAGCCTTAATCACTGAATGTGCTTTGCCTCAGTCAAACTGACACCTGTTAAAGACCTTAGCTTAAAAGGTCAAGGTCTCCCCTTGCATCTTGGGCCATCTCCAGTCAACCTGATTGTTATCTGGCCACTGGACCCACATGGCTCTGGAGGAGAAAGTGAGGCTGGTGGCCTTGAACAGCCCTCCATCACTTAAATCCAATTCATGTGCAAATCATGGCATCACCTTCCTGATATCATGGTCCTCTTCAAGAACAAAGGATAATGCCTTCCCTCCCCTCTTTACATTTTGAATTCCCTATTACTGTAGAGGGTGCCACCATTCTCCCAGACCCAGGAATCATCCTGGATGCTTCATTCTCTCTCATCCCTCAGATCCAATCTGTTGTCAAAGCTTGGCAATTTCACATTTGTAATTTCTCTTTAATACACCCCCTTCTTTCCTCTGATACAGCCACCACCCTGGTGCAGGTCCCCATCATCTTATACTTGGACTACTGAAATGGCTACTGGGGGGGGGTCTGCCTTCCATGTCTCTCCCCACTCTAGTCTATCCCTCATTCAGCCACTAAAGTGATTTTCCTAAAATGTAGGTCCAATCACACACACACACACACACACACACACACACACACACACACACTCACTCACTCATTCAATAAACACCAATGGCTCCCTATTGCCTCCAAGAGCAAATACCAAATCCTCTGTTTGGCTCTCAAAGCCCTTCTTCACCTAGCCCCTCCTACCTTTCCAGGCTTCTTACCCTTACTCCCCACCCCATACTCTGAACCCAGTGACTCTGGCCTTCTGGTCGTTCCATGAACAAGACCCTCCATCTCTCAGCTCTGGGCATTCTCACTAGCTATCTCCCAGGCCTGGGATAGTCTCCCTCCTCCACTGATTACTGACCTCCCTGAGTTCCTTTAAGTCCCACTTTCTACAGGAAGCCTTTCCCAACCCTGCTGAATTACAGTGCCTTTCTTCTGTTCATCATTTCCTGTTTATCCTGGCTTGCTTTGTATATACATGTATGTATATACATTTGCATGTACAGTCCCATATGAGACTGTAAGCTCCTTGAGGGCAGCAACTGCCTTTTTGCCTCTTTGTATACTCAAAGCTTAGCACAGGGCCTGGTACATATTAGGCATTTAATAAATATTGATTGAGATTGTTCTTATCTGGTCTTCACATCCTGACTTCAATGCCCCCTTGTCCTGGGATCCCGCTCTGATCCCCACTGGCACCAATGACCTCAGGCAGTATTTGATTTGAACTTTGCAGATGTACTTCTCATGCAATCATGTTTGAAATAGCACCGTGTGTTGGCATCATCCCTTCCCTAGACTGTAAGGTCCATGAGGACAGAGGCTGCCTGAGTATGGTATGGTGTGAAGAATGTTGGATTTGGAATCAGAGCACCTAAGGAAAAATACTGGCTCTGCCTCTTACTGGCTGTGTGACTTTAAACAAGTCATTTAACATCTTTGGTTCTTAGTTTCCTCTGACATTAGAAAGTCTCCCAAAATCGTTTTTCCTCTCTCATGTTGTTATCATTGTACAGACTTGTCCTTGTTCTGCTTACTTTGCCATAGAGACAGACCTTGCCAGTTTCCTCTAAAATGATCCATTCTATCCATTCTCATGGTGCAACACTATTCCAGGACATTCATGAGCCCCAATCACTAGGCATATACCCCGCAGGATGCCAAAAGCTTCAAGGAAGATGCTCTATTCACTAAAATATTCATAGCAGAACTTTCTGTAGTAGCAAAGAATAAAAAGCAAAGTCAATGCCAGTCAACAAGGGGATGGCTAAACAAATTGTGGTACATGAATGTCCTGGCAAGGTCTGTCCAGAATATCAAGGGAATTAATGAAAGGAAATGCAAGGAAAGGTGACCTAGCTGTACTAGATCTTAAATTGTATTATAAAGCAGCAATCATCAAAACTATTCGGTATTGACTAAGAAATAGAGTGGTGGATAAGTGGAAGAGGTTAGGTATGCAAGACACAGCAGTCAATGACTATAGTCATCTACTATTTGATAAATCCAAAGACTCCAACTTCTGGGATAAGAACTCACTATTTAACAAAAACTGCTGGGAAAACTGGAAAATAGAATGGCAGAAACTAGGCACAGAACAACATTTTATACCCTATACCAAAATAAAGCCAAAATGGATAGATGGTTTAGACATAAAGACTGATACTATAAGCAAGCTAGGAGAGCAAGGATTAGTTTAGCTGTCAGATCTATGAAGAAGGGAAGAATTTATGACCAAATAAGAGATAGAGAATATAATGAAATGCAAAATGGATGATTTTGATTACATTAAATTGAAAAATTTTGCATAACCATAGCCAATTCCACCAAAATTAGAAGGGGAGCAGAAAGATGGGAAACAATTTTTGCAGCCAGTGTCTCTGATAAAGGCCTCATTTCTAAAATATATGGAAAAATGAGTTGGATTGGTAAGAATACAAGTTATTCCCCAGTTGAGAAATGATCATAGGTTATGAACAGGCAGTTTTCAGAGGGAGAAATTAAAGCTATCTATAGTCATATGGAAAGATATTCTAAATCACTATTGACTAGAGAAATGCAAATTAAAACAACTCTGAGGTACCACATCATACCTATCAGATTGGCTAACATGACAAAACAGGAAAATGATAAATGTTAGAGAAAATGTGGGAAAATTGGAACACTAATGCATTGTTGGTGGAGTTGTGAACTGATCCAACCATTCTGGAGAGCAATTTGAAACTATGCCCAAAGGGATATAAAAATGCGCCCTTTAAATAATGTATAAATAATAATGTATAAAAATAAAAAAGGGTATCTTTGACCTAGCAATACCACCTTTAGGTCTGTACCCCAAAGAGATCATAAAAACTGGAAAAGGACCTACATGTACAAAAAATATTTATAGCATATAAATATTTATATTTATTTTTCTTTCTGTGGTGGCCAAGAATTGGAAATTGAGGGGATGCCCATCAATTAGGGAATGACTGAACAAGTTGTGATATATGAATGTAATGGAACACTATTGTACTGTAAGAAATTATGAGCAGACAGACTTCAGAAAAACCTGGAAAGATTCACATGAACTGATGCTGAGTGAAATGAGCAGAACCAGGAGAACATCGTACACAGTAACAGCCACATTGTGTGATGACTAACTTTGATAGACTTAACTCTTCTCAGCAGTGCAAGGATCTAAGATAATTCCAAAACACTCATGATGGAAAATGCTATCCACATCCAGAGAAAGAACTAAGGAGTCTGAATTCTATTTGCTCTTCTTTTCTTTTGTTGTTTTGTTTTGTTTCTTTTTTCTTGTGGTTCCTTCTATTAGTTCTAATTCTTCTTTACAACATGACTAATGTGAAAATATGTTTAATACGAATGTATAAGTAGAGTTTATATCAGATTGCATGCCGTATTCCAGGGGGGAAGGAGGGGAAGAAAATTTAAAACTGAAAATCTTATGGAAGTAAATGTTGGAAACTAAAAATAAATCAATTATACACACACACACACACACAAAGAGAATTGTTCATGTCCCTTGACCATTTCTTCACTGGGGAGTGGCTCCTGGATATATACATATGTATATAAACACACAAACAAAATATGTATACATACATACTTAATGCAAAATAATCCCCATTGGAAGCTTCCCTTCTTATCCTATTTGCATTAATTTGACTCATACAAAAACTAAGATTTCACTGTAATCAAATTTATCTGTTTTATTTTGGGGGGAAGGTGTACAGGTGTTCAAGAAAGACTAGCATTTCTGGGATGAGGGCTGCCCATCCACCTTTGGTATCCACCTGTCCCCCAACTCTCACCTGTGGATCCAAGAAGCTGTAACACACTCCTGACCACATCCCAGTAAACTGTTTTGGCAGATAGGCTAAATCCAGTTGAGGGTAATGGACAGGCTTCAAACCCATTGGTGAGTTAGGTGGGTGTCTCCCCCAAGTATGTGAAGACTTCCTCCATAGCTGAATGGATGAGAACAATTTGTTCCAGTGGCCATGAAGGTGGCTGAAGCAAGTGCTGCAGAGCGCTCATGGTTGTGGTTTGTCCTTCGTTTTGGAAGAGGACCATACCATCAGGAAGGTGACACCATGACTTGCAAGTGAATAGGATTTAAGTGAGGGCAGGCTGTGCAAAGTCACCAGCCTCACTGTCTCCTCTGGAGACATCTGGGTCAGTAGCCAGATATGGATTAAGACAATTGGAGATTGCCTCTGTGGAGCACTTAGAGCTTGGTTAGACATCAAAGATGCCAAGATCATCCTCTGCATCCCAGGCCATTATGGTCATTTTGACTTTTGTCTTTCCACCGGACTTTGAAGACTCTGGAAGAGAGAGTGAGGCTGATGACCCTGACGAACACTGCCTCAAATACAATTTAGGAGTCAAAAGACATCACCCATAGCATTTTGCATTTTTACGTACTCCAAAGTCCTGTGGCAACAGGTAAGTGATGAAGTGGCAGGTACAGATACACTGGGAGCTGTAGTCACAATCCTGTCCACAGGCAGCCCAGGCCATAAGGTCATCTTCTCACTGACTTAAAGTAGCAGTGGGACTTGGCAGCTCCCTGGGTTTCTGAACAGCCTTCTTAAGGACCACACTGCCCACCTCCTGGTGTGAAGAAGGTGCTAGAAAAGGCACCTTAAAATTGTCTGCTTCACATAACCCTGGCACACTTACTGTGGCAGGTGGCAATCCCACCCTGCAGTTGAAACACACACACACACTCACACAAATACAGAAACTTTTGCAAAGATGATTCCACTCACCACTGGTGAATGGAATGTGGAAGCTACCAGACAACACAAAATCCTACAAACCTGAAAGACAAACAGCTCCTGTTGAGAGAGAACTCAGCAGGTATCACATCCCAACAGCAGCCCCGAGTGAAACAAGGCTGGCAAACAAAGGCTAGTTTACTGAAGTTGGAGCTGGATACACGTTTTTTTTTGGAGTAGCCACAGTGAAGGGGTGTGCCGTGAAGCTGGTGTAGTTTTTGAAATCAAAACTAATGTAGTCAACAAGCTTCTAATATAACCTCCAAAGAGGAGTGAATGACAGGATCATGACAATGTGATTGCCACCTGCAGGAAAACATCACGCCACCATCATCAGCGCCTATGCTCCCCCCATGATGAACACTAATGAGGTCAAAGAAAAATTTAATTACAACCTGGAGCCCCTCATTATCAATGTGACACAAGAGGAAAAACTTATAATTCTGGGTGATTTTAACACCCGAGTAGGTACAGATATGACAAGGAGTCCTTGGGAGTAATGGAGGCAGAAAAGCAAGAGCAAGTCACTTACTACTGAAGACTTGTGCATCTCATGACCTCCTCATCATCAACACTGTCTTCCATTTACCTAAATGCAACAAAACTTCGTGGATGCTACCTCACAGCAAACATTGGCATTTAATAGATTATGTTATTATAAGGAGAAGAGACAGATAGGATGTGTGAGTGACGAAGTGTGGTGTGGTGCAGAGTGCTGGACCAATTATAGACCTATCCTCTCCTAGCTAAACATTCTTATTCAACAAAAGTAGCAGTCCCAAGGCAAGACTACCAGAAGACTTAAAGTCAACCAATTATAGTGGTTATCCAAGTGTGAACGATTTGTTGCTAACTGTGTTCAAAGATTATTTATGCAGCATCTTCAGCTATATTTAGAAAATGTGAACTAAGGCTTTACTGGAAGTAAAGACGAAACTTCTGTTTTCCATATTCATTTATTATGGCACACAGTCAATGTTAGATTAAGTCTCAAATTGCAGTGGTGCATGAGAAAAGGTGGATATAGTCTATAAGGCATCAAATTCACTGTTTAAGGCAGTTTTGAAGAGGTATTAAATGTTCAGTGCTCAGGTAGGTAGGAAGAAGAACTATAGTCTGGGATGGGTAGGGTGGAAAATGTGTGGAATTTTTTTTAACATTTTGTAATAATTTTACAATTTTGCATTTTTACTGGTTGTCATTTATGTTTCTTATAATAAAACCTTTTCTTACTGAAAACATGTTAGGCTTAAAAGATTTCTAATGTCTTTAACCTCACTATTGCAATCCACTAATAGTCATTTCTTATATATACTTTAACCCTGGAAGCTAGATGGTGCAGTGGATAGAGAGCTAGCCCTGAAATCAGGAAGACCTGAGTTCAAATTCAGCCTCAAACATTTCCTAGCTGTGTGACCTTGGGCAAGTCATTTCACCCTCGTTTGCCTCAGTTTCCTCATCTGTGAAATGGGGATAACAACAACACATCTCCCTGGGTTGTTGTAAGGATCAAATGAGATGATAATTATAAAGAGTTTAACATAATACCTGTCACATAGTAAGTACTATATAAATGTTAGCTATTATTATTATGACTCTGGCACTTATCTCCTGGGTGTTCTTAGACAAGTCACTTGCCCTCTCTGGATGACGGTTTCTTCATCTGTAAAATGAGGTACTGGCCTCCAAAATCTCATTCAATCCTCCTAATATCCTTGGGAGAAAAGGTAGGGGTGCAGGGAGAAGTGAAAGGTATTATTATCCTTATATTACAAATGGGAAAACTGAGGCTCAGAGAAGGTAAGTCCAAGCCCAAGGTCATACAGAAAGTAAGGCAGGAGATGGAAGTTGTATCCTATTGAGATATTTCAAAAGAAGTTAGTGAAAAATTGTATGGATTGTAGAGAGAATTGTGAGGTGGTACAAGTGGGAGCATTATTGTACATCTGAAAAGTTGGAAAAAGACAGTTGTAAGAATAATTCCTAGTGGCCAAAGTCAAATGAATGAGGTTTGGAGATGAAATCCTTTTAATATTGAGCCAGAAAAAATTAACAATAATGAAACATTGAAAGACAAGTTCACTGATCTCTACGATAACCTGAAAGTCCACATTGATTTTCAATCAATGAAGTTTCAAAATGTTCAGTGCCCCCCTTAGAAAAGTAGTCTGACTACCTGTGCTTACAAGGCTTGGATTTTCTTTATAACAATTTATCTCTGTGAATCAGGATTCTCAGTTCTGTTTCCAGTCAAATCTAAAGCAAGAAACAAATTGGAGGCTAAACGTGGCATGTAGGTTTCTCTTTTGAAAACTTGACCAAGAGTAAATTGTCAATTGACCAGAAACCAGAACTGAGCACCTTGGTGTTTTTTTTTAATTTGATTGTCTTCCAATAAACATTTAACAACCTTATGCTACTAAAATGTTGTTATATATAAAATAAAATTTCTTTATGAAAAATTAATTTCCTTATTGTAATACACCCTTGGCCATGAAAAATGTGTGCTGCGTGCTGGGTGTGCAATGGCAGATGTAACTCTTGATTGACTGAGAGAATGCTGAACTGTGCCCCCTTAGCCTAACATTCAAGTTCAGGGCAATTTGAACCTAACCACTACTTGGACACCTACAGCAACAGCTGTGCATGTGCCATTGGGAAAATTCTCTCACCCTTCTTCTCCTTCTGCCACGCCCCCCCCCCCAATCGGCCTATGCACTCCTCAGAGGTTGGGCTCTAGGATCCGAGGTTGTGATCAGTAAGAGCACCCCTTTTGGTTGGGGGTGGTTCAAAATGAGTCCCACAGCATAAGCAGGAAGGATTTGGGTTGGGCTATGCATCTCAGATCTCCTTGAATTCTCTTTCTCCCAGAACCACCCCTCTTCCAAATTTCCTATTTCTTTCAAGGGCACCATCATCCTTCCCGTTACTCTAGTTGACAGTGTCAGCAGCATCTTCTCTCCCTCACCCCAGGTAGCCAATCAGTTGTCAAATTCTGTAGTTTCTACCTCCACAAAGTCCTTTTCCCTCTACTCTCATAGTCACAAGCCTAGTTCAGGCCCTCTTCACCTCTTACCTAGACTACTGCAATAGGCTCCTAACTAGGCTCCCTGCCTCCAGTCACTCCCTTCTTCAACCCAACTTCTGCTCAGCTCCCAGTGACAGTGTCACTCTCTTGCTCAAGAAGCCTCAGGGGCTCCTTATTGCCTCTATGATCGAATATTATTCAATCTTTAGTTCAACATTTCTAAATATCTACTTTTGTGTAAATTTTATGATGTGTGCGGTTTTTGTTCCAGTTGTCCTTTTATAGGGATAGGGACTGACTTGGTGATTTCATCTAGGCATGTAGGCAGCTTCTGGGTGAGCAATATCCTTTTCCCAATGGAGTTTGACAACTTCTCTCAGACGTTACTGTCTTAAAGAGTTGGTTGTTCTGGAACACTGAGAGAGTAAGTGATTTGTCTGAGACAGAGTAGGCATATGCATGTGCCTATACATGTATAAAAATAAATATATATACACACGTTAATGAAACCGTTCATGAGCATAGTCATTGAGTGAACAATTAAATTCAATAATCACAAAAATAGCCAAGATGGTTCAGAAGAATGATGACCCTTGGGTTGTTCTGGCTTCAAGGACATCTCTCTCTTCACTACCACTCACTGATTCTCCATACACAGATATAATTTAGAAATAATTACATGTGCACATACTCAAAACCTTTTTACTTATAGAGAAGAATGATGAAAAAAGTTTGAAGAGCCTAATTCCCTGGCCTAGAGGGAACAGTCAGTACCCAAAGTTGACTATTGTCCCTTGCCTACTGGCTTCTTCTCTTTTGTCCAGGCCACCTGGCTCCCCTCTCTTCCCAGGGACCTTCTTCAAATATTTCCTGAGATATATAGCTCAGGGATTTATGAAGGGTTTCATTCATCTGCTGGTACAGATTGTAGTCCCTCCACATCTCAGTAGATCATTATTTCTTCATGAGTTGCTATGGACAAAATAAAATTTCATGCTCTTGGTTACCAACTTTCTGGCACTGGATGCTGAGGACTTTACCAAGGTTGAACCTTGGATGATAAGACAAACAACTCCGCATCAGGGAGCATCCTGGAAGATTTTCTAGCGAAGGTTAAGTTTTTCAAAGGCAATTGAACCCTCCTCATCCCCGAGCCATTAGAAGGGAGACTTTAGTGGGAGCCCCAGCAGCTGCTGTCTGTTCCCACTAGGTCCATGAGACGCAGATTTGGGACCTTTGGGCTGTTGCCAAGGGTAGTCCTTTTTTGGGTCTGCTTTTGTCATAGTAAGTGTCATCTGTCCTTGGGCCCTTAACCTGGAGCCAGCTGCATAAGACAGATTCTCATATACTGTGAAAGCTGTTAGAAGTTTTCAAAATTCAAAAGTAACAGATGCTAGTTTCTGTGTCTGGAACTTAATTGAAAGGACCCTGAGCAATAATATAATTCGAGACTAACTTTTGATACTTGAAACACAGATTGTCAGAGCTATGAGGGCCCCTAAGAATGTTACATACAGAACATTCTAAGGGTCTTCCCATTTGCCTCTCCTCACTCCAATCCATTCTCTACTAAACTGCCAAAGTGATTTTTTCTATGTCAATTCAGTACAATAAACATTTCTTAAGCACTCACTGTATACCAGGCACTATGATCAGCACTGGGGGTACAAATTTGAGAAAGAAAACCAGTCCCTGTCCTTAAGGAACTTACAATGTAAAGGGGAAGGCAACACACAAAAGAAAGTCAGAAAAAAGTGGGGGGGGCACAGAGTGACTTGGCATAGGGGCATGATGTTCTGTGGAGTTGAAACAGAGCAGAGGTGCTCATGGAAAACGGACAGTTACCTAGAAAGTTCTGAGCCCTCTATAAAGGGAGTCTTTGGGAGTTTATTTGTGCTACCCTCCAGTCTTCAAAAGTGACATTTTCATGGTGATGAAATTTTAGGTGATCAATTTGTCCTGGGGGAGGCATGATATTTTTTGTGGAGCTGAAACCAAGCAGAGCTGCTAATGGAAAATGGTGTTACCCTGCATTAGCTCAGTCTCTGGGGAAAGGAAGGAGATTAGGTTCCTAGCTTAGCTTGGTTCCCACAGAGCACAGTACCAGTTCCAAGTTCAAAATCCTCCAGGCTTGAATCCCAGGTGCCCTGGCTTCTCAGGGATCCATGCTAGCTTGGCTAGCTCCGCCATTCCTGCAATCCTGGCTCCAAGGTCTCCATGGCACCAATTCCCAATGTCTAAGAGAACTTCCAGCACCTAAAACCAAGAACAAATAACCCAGAACAGAAACAAACACCCCCAGGCCCATTTCTTTGAGCCAGGGATAAAAGAAAGGGATCTGAAAGAAAGAGACCTTTCCTTCTTACTGCTTCAGTCATGGCCTAGGCTGGCACAGAGTATTATCAGAAAGAGTTGTTGTTTTAGACTTCCAGCTTTAAAGACAAAGGCAATCAGTCAAAGGAGGCTAGCCCACCTACATGGTAGGGGATGCTGAAATATCCATATTAGGCAATCCAGATGTGCTCCATAGGCCCCTCATAAACTGGACATGCCCAGACCAGCCCAGGTTTTTTTTTTTTCACACATTTCCTCCTATGTGAAATTTGCTATCCCCTGAACAAAAAGGTAGGGATGCATTTTTTCCTTTCTTTTTTCCCACAGTGCTGGTCCCAAATTCAGAACAGTTCTCGATGGTCTCTATATAAGCAATATTTATTCACTTGTTTCCCCAGTGCCTTATGGTTGAGTCTCTAACTCAGTTTACCTCATCATGTAATTTAATATCACATTATCATATGCAATCTCACATGTCAAATTACAGTTATCTCTAAATACAAAATTTTGAAGATTTGGAGAACAATGAACATTTCACAAAGTTCCCCAAATCAGTCAACAAAAGAAGAGGTTTTGTTTTTCAACAAAATTTACCAAATATCTCTGCTTGCTTAACTTTATTAGCCCTACTGGAACTCTCTCAACCTATAAGTGAAAGAGCAAAGATAAAGAAAATTGGCTTATGTCTCAAGCAGAAACTGGTCCATACTGAGCTTTCCAAACCACGTGGAGCTCACCCACAGGGATTTGTGGTCAATCTGCCATAGCTCCTTTCTCAAATGAGAAAACTATCCTCAGTAGAAACTCTTCCATGATTCTCTCAGTGTGTAAGGCCATTCAACCGGAGTCTAAAACAAAGTGTCCCTTTCTACACAGGGCACATGAAAGTTCTTGAGGGGTCCTGTTTGCATAGGTAATCCCCATAGAGGTGCAGGCAAATTCCTCTGGGACCCTTATCCCAAAGGGCTCCTGAAATTCCATCATGGATTCTTGCCACTGCTAGGGTAAATCAAGTGGAATTGAAAATTTACCCAGCAGGGAGGAAGACAAGTAGTCTCAGTTAGAGAAATAGCAAAGGATCCGAGCTACCTGGGGATTTCAGGCACAGGCTTTCTCACCCTAAAAAGTTGTTAAGGCATTTTGCTTTTGCAAAAGGCAAGTAGTCTCAATCAGTTTAAATGCAAAAAGAACAGTATATGGGGCAGCTAAGTGGCACAGGGAATAGAGCACCAGCCCTGGAGTCAGGACCTGAGTTCTAATCCAGTCTCAGACACTTAACATTTACTAGCTATGTGACCTTGGGCAAGTCACTTAACCCCAATTGCCCTGCCTTCCCCCCTTTAAAAAGCAAAAAAAGAAAAAAAAGAACAACATGAGCATTTCTCCTAGTGATTCCAAATTTCTCACATTGAACTCAATACAAGTACTTATACAGGACTCCATAATATGAGCATATCAGTATCCAATATACAGAATTGTATATCCATATACAGAATTCTGTAATACATAAAGTATCAGTATTTAAACAGTCAAGCAATCTACAAATGAGAAGTATACAAAATTCTCCTACCTGCTCATGCCCCTACTCAAAGACTTCCAGTGGCTCCCTATTACCTCCAAGATCATAATATAAAATCCCACATTTGTCATTTCAAGGTCTTGATAACCTGGCTACTTCCTGTATCTAGTCTTTCGCCTTTTACCCTTCACCTACGATGTGATACAACCACATTGGACTACTTGCAAATAGGACATTCCAAATGCCACTTCCATTCCTTGCTTGTGCCTATGACTGGAATGCTCTGTCCCTTCAAGACTTCCCTTAGTTTCCTTTGCTTCTTCCAGGTCTCATTTCAAATCCCACACTCTGCAGGAGGCCTTTCCTGGTCCACCCCAGCTGCCAATGCCTTCCCTTCTCAGATTACTTTCATATAACTGTATATATTTTGTATGTACCTAGGATATTGCCGTCTCCCCCACTGGAATGCAAACCCCATGAGAGAAGGAACCATGGTGGTTTTATTTTGGGGTTTTTCTTTTCTTTGTATTCCCAAAGAAATATGTGTGCTCTGCCTAGTATGTAGTTAGCACTTAATACACGCTTGTTAAAGGTATACTAGATCACTGTTTGGGAAGGTATGAATCGGCCCAGCCACCCTAGAAAGAAATTTGGAATTATGCCCAGAAAGTGAATAAATTGGGTATGTTCCCTTTGACTAAGCTATACCACTACCTTGGCCGATATGCCAAAGAAATTAGAGAAAGAAGAAAAGGATCGATTGGTACGAAAATATTAACAGCAGCTTTTTGGACAGTGGCAAAGATTTAGAAACTAATATATGGCCCTCCTATTGAGGAATGGCTAAATAAATTGTGGGTCATGAATGTAATTGGTAATGCGCCAGAAGAAATGATGAAACCTTTTCAGAAGTACCTGGGAGCACCCTTCTTAACTGATTGATGCAGAGTGAAATAATTAGAAGTAGGAAAATAATTTATACAATGATAACACAATAGAAAAAAACACCTGTTACAGATTTTAGAACTCTGATCAACACAATAATAAACCATGAGACTAAAAGAAGGACAATGAAACACCAGTCAACTCCTGCCAGAGAAGTGAAAATTTAAGATTCAGAAAGAGAAATCCATTTTTGGACATGGTTAATATGGAAATTTTTTCTTGCAGGGTTTTATATATGTAATATATTTTATATATTATATATTAAGGAGTTGGTTTTTAAAATTTCAGTGTGTAGAAAGGGGAAAACATAGGTCAATAGATACAATTAAAATACTTATTACTTTAAAATTTTAAAAAATACTTTTCAAGAAAAAATACTTGATTGAACCTAATAGATCATTGAGTCTAAAGATCTCTAAACATTTTTTTGCTTACACACCCCACATGAGTAAAACAATTTTGAGTGTACTCCCCCCAATATATATATGTGTATATATATATATATATATATTCTTATTTATAAACTATATAGCTGGACTTTGGTACTATTATGGATAGCATAAACTATACACAAAATATCAAAAGATGAGACACAGATAAAATGAAGAGTATTTTTTAAATGCTTTCTGGTGATTTGTTAACCATAGGAGGCCAATTTTGTTCTCCCTCTGAGAGCAATGTAATTTGAATAGACGTTGAAATTTATGAAAAATCCTTGCATATGTCCTAGGAGATAGACGCAGATTTGTAAATAACAATTGCTTGTTAGTAATCAATTGTAGCTAGCCAAAAAGGTAAAAATTTTAAGATACTTAAAATAAAAAAGGATACATACTATGTGTAAAATTCAAAGAGCAGAAGTCATCATTTTCTGGTTCAAACTGGTCACCACTCCCAATGCAAAACCAACCCAAAGTCATTTGTCTCTGCTGTCCCCACCAGCAGAAAGTTTTCAGTATAAATCTATTCCCCTAATGGGTCAACCTTACTCTCATTGAATTTGGCTTAGGGAGAGAATAACATATACATTAAATAGGGTATCTCACCCTACAGGAAAGTAGGGAGGAAGGGGATGAGAGGGGGGATGATGGAGGGGAGGGAAGGTTGGGGGGAAAGGTCATTAGAAGCACAAACTTTTGAAAAGGGACAGGGCCAAAGTAGAGAATAGAACAAGTGGGGGGTGGGATAGGATGGAGGGAAATATAGTCAGTCTTTCACAATATATCCATTATGGAAATGTTTTACGTAACTACACACATACAACCTATATTGAATTGCTTATCTTCTCAGTAAGGGTGGGTGATGAGGGAGGAAGGAATAGAATCTGGAATTCAAAGTTTTAAAATAAAATGTTTTAAAAAATTAATATTATTATTTTTTTTACATGCAACTAGGAAATAATATATAAAGGCACTGGGGTATGGAGATCCATGCCCTACCAGAAAGTCGGAGGGAAGATGGGGGAGGATATAGGAGAGAGCAGACTGGGGGAGGGGGTATACAGTGGGATCGCTGTTTGGGGGTGGTGGATAGGGGAAAGATGGGGAGAAAATTTGTAACTGAAAATCTTGTGGAAATGAATGATGTAAATGAAAAATAAACATAAAATTTAATTTAAAAAAATCGATTCCCCTTTCTTTCCATGGTTCTAATGCAGGGTTTCCCAGCTTTTTCCTTTCCCTGAATCCCCTGGCTTTTGGTAAATTTTCCTGTAAATTTTTGTAAAAAATTGGTAAATTTTCATGTAAAAAGAAATATATTTCTAGAGTTTACCATTCATATCCAGGGAAGAGATAAAATGAACTAAAGATATTTTTTAGTCAAGAAAATTTTATCTTGTGAGCATAGCAATGTTTTTAGTATCATAGACTTGTTCTTTCACCAGTGCATACTTTTTATCACTAGCATGACTATTTCTGGACAATTTTAATAGGCTTATCAAATCTTCCTATACTCTCCAGGTAAGCCAGATTAGGAGCCCTTGACTTAATGAATAGGATCCCTTAATTTCTTATTCATATTTGGATATTTTCGTTGTATTTTTGTATATGTTTGGGGAACAAGCAACCAATAAACATTTATTAAGAGGCTCCTATGTGCCAGGCACTGTGCTAAGCATGGGGTTTTGAACAGAAGCAAATCATAGTCCCTGTCCTTAAGGAGATCACAATCTAATGTCAAGAAGGCTCTAAAATCTTACTGGATTGTGGAGTATGTGAGGGAGAGAAAAATTTAAGAAGACTAGAAAGTCAGGAAGGGGCCTGGTTGTGAAGGATTTTAAATGCCCTTTTTTTTAAATAAGCAATTAGGGTTAAGTAACTTGCTTAATGTTACACGACCAGTTATTTCTGGGTGTGGTGCTAAGTATCTGAGCCCAGATTTGATCCCCAGATCATCCTGACACTGGGGCTGGTGCTCTTACTCACTGAGCCACCTGGCCGTCCCATTAAATGCCCTTCTAGAGGTAAAATGGAGTTGCTGGAATTTATTGGGATGGAGTAGGTGGGCAGGAAAATGATTACTGTTACAGCTGAGCTGAGTAGAAGATTGATTAACAAAGGGAGAGAATGGAAGCAGAGAAACCAATTGGCAGGTTAACCTCTGGGCAAGAGGTGATGAGGACCTGAACTAGGATGCTAGGCAATGTCAGAGGAGAGAAGGGGGAGTGTAGGAGAGAGATTGTCAGGGTAGAAATGGACCTGTGGGGTGAGTGCAGGAATCTAGGACGATATCAAGGATGTGAGCCTGCTTGATTGGGAGGACACTCATAAGGAAGTTCAGAAGAGGGGACCTCCTTGAGGTGGGGGAGGAGGGAGAGAGTATAAGGAAATCTGCAATGGAGAGAACAACTCATTGTTCACTCTCTGGCCCTCTCCTCCTTGACATGCTGTTCCCTCAAGGTTTTCAGGACATGCCCTCTTCCTTATCTGACTGTTCCTTCTCAGTTTCCTTTGCTGGATCTTCCTCCAGATCACTCTCACTAATCATGGGTGTCCCAGAAAGTTCTATCCTGGGCCCTCCTCTCTTCTCCCTCTAGACTACTTCACTTCGTGATTTGACTGACTCCCATGGATTTCATTACCATGTCTCTGCTGAGGATTCTCAAATCTGCCTACCCTGCCCCAATCTCACATCAACAATTACCTTTCAGAGATCTTGCATTGAATGTCCAGTAGACATCTTAAACTCAACGTGTCTAAAACAGAACTCATTGTCTCTCCCCCAAACCCTCTCTCCTACTTTCCGTATTACTGTAGAGGGTAACATCATCTTCCCAGTCCCTCAGGCTCACAAGCTAGAAGGCATCTTGGATTCTTTATTATCTCTTACTGTGCCCCTCCCCCCAAAACACATGTCCAATCTGTGACCAAAGCCTGCTGACTTCACCTTTGTACCATCTCTGGAATACCCCATCCCTCTCCTTCTCTCCTGATAATGACCACCCCTCTGGTATAGGCCTTCATCATCTCACACCCAAACTATTACAATAGCTGCTGGGTGGGGGGGGGTCTTCCTGCCTCAGGTCTCTCTTCTCTCCAATCTGTCCTACATTCAGCCACCAAAGTGATTTTCCTAAATCACAGGTCTGACCATACCACCCCTCCCCCTCAATAAACTTCAGTGACCCCCTATTGCCTCTAGGATCAAATACAAAATGCTCTATTTGGCATTTAAAGCCCTTCATAACTCAGCCTCTCCTACATTTCCAGTCTCCACATACTCTTTCTCCCAGTGACACCTGACTCCTGGCTGTTGTTCCACAAACAAGACCTAACAAGGTATCTCAGCTATGCTGGTGATCCCCATGCCTGGAATGCTCTCCCTCTTCCACTGAACTACTGACCTCCCCAGCTTCCTTTAAGTCCAAACTAAAGTCCCACCTCCTACAGGAAGCCTTCTCCAACCCCTCTTCATTCCAGTGCTTTCCCTCTGGTCATTATTTCCTATTTATCTAGTACATAGCTTGCTTCTACAGATTTGTTTGCATGTTGTCTCCCCCGTTGGATTGTAAGCTCCTTGAGGGCAGGCAGTAACTGTCTTTTACCAGCACAGTGCCTGCAATTAATAATTTTTATTGATTGATCATCCAGACCTGCTCAGACTGAGAGACTCACTCTGTCCCACTCAGAAGGAAAAGAGAATGGAAACTTTTACTCACTGATCATGATCTACCCCTCTCCTCAATTTGATGTGATCTGGAGGGGCTGGGTATAGACATGCTGGGTTGGGGGTGGGGTTAGAGTGGAATTTTCCTAATGGCACCAAGGTGGCTGGGGGTGCCCTGGATCATTACCATCACAACAGCCCTAAGGGGCAGATGGCCAAAGGCAGAAGGGGGGAGGTTGGGAGATTGCATAATGGTGGGAGGGATAGTCAGTAATAAAAGGTATGTTTGTTTTGGAGACAAGCCCTCTGATTGGCTATTGCACAGAGGGAGCACAGATGCCACTCATATTCCCACCTTCCCATTGGTGGATAACCCACCCCTTGGGAGTCAAGATATAGCCCCTTGATCTGTATCCAACTGCTTTATCTTGGAGGTAAAGAAGTTGAATTGGGCAATTACATGGTACCATGGATAGAGTCATGGGCCCTGGAGTCAGGAAGACCTGAGTTCAAATCCAGCCTCAGACACTTACTAGCTGTATGACCCTGAGTAAGTCACTTCATCCTGTTTGCCTCAGTTTCCTCATCTGTAAAATGAGCTGGAGAAGAAAATGGAAAAGTACTCCAGTATCTCTACCAAGAAAACCCCAAATGGGGTCACAAAGAGTTAGACATGACTAATCAACTAAACAACAACAGGGAAGTTGAGCCCTAAAGAAAAATGATTTATCCAAAGTATAAATCAGGAGAAAGAAAAATCACAAATTGTTGTATGGTTGTTTGTGCACCTTTTGTCAAAGCTGGTCACTTGACTTACTTACTTACAACTTTTTACCTTCACGAAAACGATGGTGTGTGTGTCTGTGAAAAGATAATATTGACAGACATAATCTCAGAGATATTGTGGGTTCCCTTCCAGACCACTGCAATAAAGCAAATATCGAAATAAAGCAAGTCACACCGATTTTTTTTGTTTCCTGGTACATATAAAAGTTATGTTCATCCAATACTACAGTCTATTAAGTGTGCAATTGTATTATGTCTAAAAAATGTACATACCCTAATTAAAAATATTTTGTTTCAGGATGGCTAGGTGGAGCAGTGAATAGAGCACTGGCCCTGGAGTCAGGAGGAACTGAGTTCAAATTCGGCCTCAGGCACTTAACACAAAAACTAGCCATGTGACCTTGGGTAAGTCACTTAACCCCAATTGCCCTGCCTTCCCCCCTCAAAAAAGCAAAAAAAAAAACTTTATTGGCAAAACAGCAAAAATTTTATTGCTAAAAATGCTAGCCATTATCTGAGCTTTTAGTGAGTCATAATCTTTTTGCTGGTGGCTGGTCTCACCTCCATGTCGATGGCTGCTATTGGATCATGGTGGTGTTTGCCAAAGTGGGGAGGTTGTGGCAATTTCTTAAAATAAGATAACAATAAAGTTTGCCACATCTACTGAGTCTCCCTCTCACTTAACCACTTAGAGGCCATTGTAGGGTTATTAATTGTCCCAGTTTCAATATTGTTATGTCTCAGGGAATAGGGAGGCTGCAGGGAAGATGGGGGGAGGGAACTGCAGGTTGGTGATGAAGTCAGAACACACACAACATTTATTGTTTAAATTAATGGTCTCATATGAGTGCTTTTCATGGTGCCCCAAAACAATTACAGTAGTAACATCAAAGATTGATCATAGATCTCCATAACAGAGAATAATAATGAAAAAGTTTGAAATAGTGTGGGAATTATCCAAATGTGTCGCAGAGACACAATGTGAGCTCATGCCATTGGGAAAATGACTTTGATAGAATTTCTTGATGCTGGATTGCCACAGACCTTCATTTTCTAAAAAATGCATTATCTTCGAAGAGCAGTAAAGCAAGGTATGCCTGTAATGCTTTGAATGGCCACAAGTGTAAGTAAATCTCATGCCCTACATTTCCCCAATCTGTAGGACTCTGGCTTCAATTCAATTGAATAAAATATTTCTGGAAGCTCTTATTATGAACAAAGGACCATTCAAGGCTCCAGGGATAAGAAAGGAAGGACCCCATAAACAGTCATAAGGTAACAGATCTAGAACCGGAATGGGCCAGCTAAGGCAACCCCCTCATTTTACAGAGGAGGAAACTGAGGTCCAGGGAAGGGAAGATTGTATATAGAATCCTACACCTAGATCTGGCAGGGCCTCAGAAGCCAGTTGGTCCTCTGATTCAATCCCTTCATTTTACAGAGGGGGAGCTAAGGCTCAGGGAGGTTTAAGTCAAGCCTTAGGGCCTTGTGGTCATATAGGTAGTGAAATGAAAGGGGTGAGATTCCAATTGGTTCTGAGTCCAATTTTGACCATCTTTACCCTGTTGTACCACATTGAAAGAGCTGGGCCTTGAATTTGAGGCTCTTCTATTCTCAATTACTGTTGCCATTGTGACACAAAAGTCCCTTGGATGTTCTTGTCGACTGGTTCCCTGAGTGAGCAGTAAAAATACCTGCTCAAGGTAACTGTGCAATTCACGAGGCAGAAAGAACATAAGAATTAAATAAGACAAATTCCATTTCTGGGAGGGAGAATAAGTTACCACAGTGGCTTAGGGACAGGCACTTACTGTCAGAAGGGTCTCCAAGGTCATCTGATCCAACTTACAGGGTTTGGAGTGACATTCCCCTTCAGAGAGGCCCCAGAAAGGCTCTCTCACACATAGCATGTTGGAAGAAAATAATGATAGTTAACATTTATTGAGTAGTTTGTGCCAGGATGCTAAGCCCTTTACAAATATTATCACATTTGATCCTTACAATAACCCTGGGAGGTAGGTACTATTATGAGTTCCATTTTACAGATGAGGAAACTGAGGCAAACTACCTTACCCAGGGTGTCTGAGGTTAGAATTAAACTCAAGACTTCCCAATTTCAGGCCCAGATCACTATTCACTGAGTCACCTAGCTGTCCTGTAGCTGGGTATAACACTTTGATCACTCCCCCCACCACTCTGGAGGAAAATTTCCATGCTTATTGAGGGCAGGTAGACAAGAGGCTGGTAATTTCTTTTGGGAACTAAGGAAATTTAAAGACTACATACTCCATTGTCAACATGATCTCTTGGAACCCCTTCAACCTGCTACTCCCCTCAACTACTTAGACTTGGCCAAAGGAGCATACATACTAATTTGTTTGCACCCTTCAAATTTCTTCCCCTAGAACAGAGTCCCAGCAGCCCTGTACTAGTGACAGGCCTACTTAGTGGCACCCAAGGAAAACCTCCTCACAGAACTCAGAAACAAAGGGAGGGGGCGGCTAGGTGGCGCAGTGAGTAAGAGCACTGGCCCCGGAGTTGGGAGGACCCCAGATTGGTTCTGGCCTCAGATACTAAACACCCACACAAAAAAGAACTGGCTGTGTAACCTTGGGCAAGTTACTTAACCCCAATTGTTTTTTTTTTTAAAAGAAACAAAGGGAGATGTTCCCAGAAACTGACCCCCTGCAGCTGTGCTCCTCCAGCATGACAGAGGTCCCCTCTAATGCTTTTCCCCTGCTCTAAGAACTCTTAAAGTTCTGTGTAACTCTTCTCACAAATACCAGGAGAGATAAGCCCCATCCCCCTTCCCTGCTTTTATGTGCTGGTAGGGAGCATTCTGGGAGAAGCTGGCACCTTCCTTAGTGCAATTGACCACAGCTGCTGCCTTCTTAGCCTTCCCAGGTCTATTTCACTGTTTCCTTTGTTCAGCTCACACCCAGGGTTAACCTCACTGAAGGCCTCTCCTGCCCAATAACTGCTTCTCCCACCTGCTAGCTAATGCCAGAAATTTCTTTAACAGGAAAGAAAGCCTCTTATTCTGCAATGACAAGTCAGGCTGAAAATTCAAACATTCCTGATTGGCTTGAGTTTCTGTTTTATTTTTATATCTTCATTCTCTCTCCAACCCCACCACCCATTGTGAAGCCCAACTTCTGACAAGTCATTCACCCCTGTTTTTTTTTTTATTAAAAGCAGAAAGAAGAGTATGATGATGTGTGAATTAACCTTTCTGACTCCCCCTGACTTTTCTGACTCCCCCTGACCTTTCTAAGTTCTTACACCTAAAATTCCCCCGCTTGAATTTCATTTAAACTCATTCTTAGCACTTTCTCTTTTCTTGGTTCTAATCATAAAATCAGAAAGGAAACTCAAGGTCCATTTAGTGGCCAATCCATCCCTAAATAAGAATCCCCTCTGCAATCACCTGCCCACTCAGAAGCCAGCTTTTGTTTGTAGACTCTCAGGGAAGAGGAACTTGGTATTTATTCCCCAAGGCAGCCCCATGTCATTTTGGAGGCCAGTCCTCATTGTGTTAGGAAGCTTTTGTGATGTCAAGTCTATATTTGCTGCTCCTGGTTCAGCTCTCAGGGGATAAACAGAGCAAATCTAATCCCTTTTCCACATGAAAGTTTTTCAGATAATGTTCCCCCTGAGCTGTCTCTTTAGGCTAAACCTGCCTTCTCATATGGCATAGGCCCTAGGTCCTGTTCCATTTTGCTTACCCACCATTAGGGATATTTAGACTTCTTCCTTCCAGAACCTGTATTTTGGGCTAGGGTCCATAGCAGCCAGCCATCCTTCTCCTTCCGCTATTCCCCTAACCTATTGTCAGCTCCTCCTTTCATGTGTTATCTTCCCTTTTTAGAATATAAGCTTCATGAGGGTAAGAATTGCCTTTTTTTACTGTATTTGTGGCATCAATGTCTAACACAGTTCCTGCTGTAGTTATTGTTGTTGTTGTGTCTGACTCTCTGTGACCCCATTTGGGATTTTCTAGGCAGATGTACTGGACTGGTTTGCCATTTCCTTCTCCAGCTCATTTTATGAGTGAGGAAACTGAGGCAAGCAGGATGAAGTGACTTGTCCAGGGTCACATCCTCCCATATAACAATGCTTAACTGACTTGATGTTCTCTAGCTTGTCAGGATCTTTTTAAAAAGGTGGTGCCTGGCCGGGCATGGAGGCACATGCCTGTAGTCCTAGCTACTCAGGAGGCTGAGGCTGGAGGATTGCTTGAGCCCAGGAGTTCTGGGCTGCTGTGTGCTATGCTGATTGGGTGTCTACACTAAGTTCGACATCAATATGGTGACCCCCTGGGAACAGGGGACCACCAAGTTGCCTAAGGAGGGGTGAACCGGCCCAGGTCTGAAACAGAGCAAGTAAAAAAGGCAGTGCCCAGCACTGAACAATATACTGCAAATGAGATCTGACCAGGCCTGAGTAGAGTGAGACCGTCACTTCCTTATTCCTGAAAGCTTTGCCTCTCTGAATTCAGTCCAAGATTGGATCAGCTTTCTTGGCTGCCACATCATACTATTGATTTCTATTAGGCCTATGGTCTGCTATGACCCCTAGATCTTTTTCAGACAACCTTCTGATCTACCCGCGGTCTCTCCTGATCTGCCACTTGTGAAGTCAGTTTCCTGAACCCAAGTGTAAGACTCACTCTTGATCCCTCTTCCATTCCACCTTATTAGATTTAGTCCAATATTCTGGCCCATTAACTTCTTTTTGGGCTCCAGATCTATATTCAGGATCCTAGCTAATACTTCCTGGCTGTGGCATCTGAAAATTGGACAAGCGTTGGCTGGGTGGGACTCCTGACTAGCCTTTGCACATTCTAGGTATTAGAATTCTAGTACCCGTTTATATATTTGACACCTTGCTTCCTAACTTCTGGTTTTCACTTCAAACTGTTCCTATTGTGTTAAGTTCTGGTCTTTATTAATTTGTTTACTTTTAGCTTACAAGATTCAATTCTATAATTCCTTGAGTTTCAAATTCCCCCCTCCTCCCCTCCACCCCCATGGCAGTATACAATCAAGTTGGTTTTTTTTTTTGTAATTTTGGGGGTCTTTATTAATTTGATTGTGTTATGTTCTGGAGGGGGAATATGCCTCAGTCAAAATGACTAGGCTATTAGAAGTGGTAGGGATGGGGCAATTAGGTGGCACAGTGGGCAGAGCCTGGTCCTGGAATCAGAAGGACATGAGTTCAAATCCAGCCTTAGATGCTTGTTAACTGTATGACCCTGAGCATATCACTTAAGCCCAACTGCCTCAAAAAAAAAAGTGGTAGGGATGATCTTCTGAAACTTGAAATGGCCAAGAAGATGGCCCCTTGGAATCTGGGGTATAGAATGGAAGGAAAACAGAGTACAGAATTAATTTGTGTTGTAATCAGGGGAGCCCTAGATCAATGTGATGAGGTCCCCTCCCCCTCCAGTCAACTGGATGAGATTACAAAGTGTTCACTTCTGTTGGAAGAGGGCACATTTTATGGAGGCCCAGTGCTGATAGGATACAATGAATTCCTCCAATCGATCCCCAGTGATGAAGCCACTTCTTTTTTTTTAGCAATTGGGGTTGTTACTTGCTCAAGGTTACACGGCCAATTATTTCTTGGTGTGGTGCTGAGTATCTGAGCCCGGATTTGATCCCCAGGTCATCCCAACACTGGAGCCGGTGCTCTTACTCACTGAGCCACCTGGCCACCCCTAAGCAATTGGGGTTAAGTAACTTGCTCAAGGTTACACAGCCAGGTGTTTCTGGGTGGGTGCTAAGTGTCTGAGCCCGGGAGTCAATCCCAGGTCATCCTGACACTGGAGTGTCAGCTCTTACTCGATGTGCTACCTGGCCGCCCTGACGAAGCTACTTCTAAGACAACTAAGAATCAGAGAGGGTAACCCATTATGAATGGAAGCACTTTTGGCCTTGATCTATAAGGGAAAACTGTGACATGGCCCATCACTTTCCTTTTTCCTGTCCTCTCTACCTTGTGCTCTTCCCTCAAGGACCTCAAACAGCAGCGTGCAGAAGTGTACTCCCTTGGCTAATCGAAGGTTGTTTCCCATGTGCTTTTCTGTTCCTTTTTCTGAACACAGGTCAGACAGAGACTGGGCTTCCCGAGAAGAGATCTTCAGGAGTCACATCATAGGTGAAGCCAAGTTCTCAAATTTGGAAGAAGAGATTTCCTGCTTTAGCAAAGGATTACCCTGAATCTGAAGAATTAAGAGCACCCTATATAGCTTGGCAATCCTCTATGAGCTTGCTACGTGCTGTTCCAAGGGAGGAGGAATATTTGTTCACAAGCTCCAGAGGTAGTTTTACCTTCCAAGAAAGGAGTGGGGAACCTGCGGCCTCATGGCCACACATGGTCCTGTAGCTCAATCTGAATCTAGTGGTAGGATTTACCACCTGCAGCATTGACTTGAAATGACAGGAAGGTGTGCATGATTGCTAGTTAGTAGGTCCTTTCCCAAGGGAATTCAGTTAGCATTGAATTTTCCTCATAGTCCAATGAGGCCAGTAACACACATTGCATAGCTAATAGTGGATGGTCTGGAACATGAAAACAAGTCTTTGGCCTCCAAGTGCCATGTTCTTTTCAGAGAAGCTTCACTTACACCACAATTTTGCTTCAGGAAGGCCCTGATGCCACCGAGAGTGAAGCAGAGTTTCACTATTGTAGGGTTATCAGGGCTTGGTCCCAGGTGCTGACATCTGAGGAGGCCATGCTCCACTCCCAGGAGACCTTGACTGTCTCTGGAGCCCCTGGCCATCACACCCTTTCCTGATACTGTCCTCTTCCAACAAAAGTCCACACTCTGTAATCTCATCCAGTTGATTGGAGGGGGAGGGAACCTTATCACATTAAACAGGGCTTCCCACCCAGATGGATTACCTCTACCCTCAAGATTCACACAGAACATCAGCAAAGGCAGACCTATCGTCTAGCAAATTTGTTGAGGCTAAGGATTGGGTCTCACACCTCTCACTTGCCACCAAACACAAGACACAGAGTAATCACTTGATAAATGTTTGTCAATGAGAAATAATCAATCAAAGCACATTTTGTACTAAGCTAGGATACCAAGACAAGAATCAAACAGTCCCTGCCTTCAAGGAGCTTACATTGTATCAAGGCAGATGACATGCACACAATGGATATGTCTACAGAATATAATATATATACATACATATACACACATACATATATTTTATATATACATATACAGACATATTTTATATTTACTTATTTATATATGTATATATACATGTATATTTTATATATATACACACATATTTTATATATACTTATATGTGTATATATTTATATACACATATATTTTATATATATAAATACACACATATTTTATATATATATATATATATATTCATATATATATATATATATATTTATACACACACACTGAATACCAGATAATTTCAATGGGAAGGCCCTGATGGCTGGAGTAGGGGGCATGGGGGGTGGTCAGTCAGGGAGGGTCCCACATAGGAGATGCTGCTGGAGCTTAGTTCAAAAGACAATTAGGCAGAGGTGAGGAGGATGAGTATTCTAGGCATGGAGAAAGCCTAGGCAAAGGTGTGGAGAGAGGAAATGAGATTCCATGTTCGAGGAATAGTTAAAGATCACTTGGCTGGATCACAGGGGGTAATATAGGATAAGTCTGGAAAGGCAGGTTGGAGCCAGTTGGTTCAGAATGGGGGAATCCTGGGCATATTTGTATAAATGAGGCAATGAGCTAGGCAGTTAGGTGCCAAAGTAGATAGATAGATAAGTATTGGGCTTGGAGTCAGGGAAACTTGGGTTCAGATCTTACAAGCTGTATGACCAGGGACAAGTCACTTTAATCTGCCTGCCTCAGTTTCCTCATCTCTAAAATGGTGATAATAATAGCGCCTACCTGTCAGGGTTGGTGTGAAGATCCTAAGATATTTTTGTAAAGTGTTTTGCAAACTTTAAAGAGTTTTCTAAATGTGAATTATTATTATTATTATAGTGAGTTAGTAAAAAGAGATGAAAGATTAGAGAAAAAAATTATTCTGGGGATAATCTATCAGAGGAAAGCCCAAGTCAGAGGAGGGAATGAGCTTGGCAAGGAAAAAGGTCACCTTTTTTCATCAAAGACTAAAGGAAGAAAGAAAGGGAAATGATGTCAAGGGCTTTTGAAATATAGAGCAGGGGAGAAGCAGGGAACTCAGGGCCAATGGTTGGAGTTTTCCCCATTTTAAAAAATGAAGCTAGGCCTTTAACTAAGAGGATGGGGGAAGGGGGCCTGCAGGAGACTTGAGGAAAGAGGAGAAGGTTTGGAACAGCTGCTATGGGGAGTAGGCTAGAGAGTCATTTCAAGGGGGATTGGTGTGTTACAGCCAGGGCCCAGTTGAGATTAGATAACATAAATTTGTAGCGGACCCAGGCAGCTTGATTGTGTGATTTAGCAGCACGTGAAAGGGAGGCAGGTGGTGGAAGTAATCCCAGGGTTGGAGTTTGGCAAGACATGAGCCACGATAGGACAAGGGGGGCTAGGAATTCAAAAGTACAGGACACTTGATATGTTTCTTGTCAAACAAATAATCCCCCTGGCTCTCTCCCCTCTTCCCCCTCCCCACCTGCTGAAATCATCTGAGAGAAGAGCGCCCCAGAGCCAGAATGGGCAGAGGCCCTTCCATGCTAATCTAATTAGAACCTTGGAGCTAACTTCGATGATCCATACTTGATACTCCCCATGCACTGTGGCTAGCAAATTCATACCTCCTACTCCTCTAATCCCTGTGATTCACCAATGGCTTCCAGAACTCCCCTTGTTGCCACTACCTCTTCCCACATTCATCTGTTCCACTCAACCCACACCCTTCCCTGTCCATCTCCTTCTCTTCCCTCTTCCTCCATTGTGCTCTGTCCAATCCAGCTTTTGTTAACAAATGGCTCTGTCTGACATCTCTTTCTCTCACACTCTGGCCATCTTGCAGTGCTCCCTAAAAGCCAGCCCTTCCCCCTTCTCTCCGGCTGTCTGTTCTTTCTTTCTCACACCCTGACATGCAGGGCCAGGAGAAGCAGCTGACATGCTTTATCCCCCCCACTCCCAATACCCCACCCCTGCTACTTTCAGACCCTCCATCTGCCACCATCACTCGGACTCTACCTTTCAAGTTTCTCTCCATCCTGTACAGTTCCTTGTTGCTGTCATTTGTGGGATTTGGGGTCACTTTCTGTCCTCAACAGTAAGTTCAGATCCTGACTCCCAGAACTCTTTTCTACCCCAAACCTTATTCTCTTTAAACACCCTGACTTTTCCATTCCTTAGCCCAGGGGTGGGGAACCTGCAGCCTTATGCCACAGTGGCCCTTTAGGTCCTCAAGTGTGGCCCTTTTGACTGAATCCAAACTTCACATAACAAATCCCTTAATAAAAGGATTTGTTCTGTCAAACTTGGATTCAGTCAAAAGGCCGCACCCAAGGACCTAGAGGGCCCCAGGTTCACTTGACTTAATTCCCTATACATTTGAGAAATTAGGTGTACATTTTTTACATTACTTCATTGTCTATGGTACCTTTTATAACCTCTTCAGCTCCCATGACCTCTGTCTCCAGACAGTCTCACCTGATCACAGGAGTGGTTATACCTTAGACCAGGGGTGTCAGACTCTAATAGAAATAGGAGAAACTAATTCATACATAAGGATCTCTGTAGGCCACCTATTGTTTTATTATATTTGTCTTTTTTTTGAGTTTTGGAGGGCAATTTGGGGTTAAGTGACTTGCCCAAGGTCACACAGCTAATTTTTGTGTTAAGTGTCTGAGGCCAGATTTGAACTCAGGTGCTCCTGACTCCAGGGTCGGTGCTCTATTCACTGTACCACCTAGCCACCCCTGTATTTTTATATTTATTTTTATTGGATTTTTATTTTGTTAAATATTTCCCAATGACATTTCAACCTTGTTCAAGAGGCAGTCTGGAGTGTTATGGGCTAATTGGGTCTGCAGGTAACTTTGCCTTAGACCCCTCTCCTGATCTCCCACCATTCAACTCAATTTTCCTAAAGTAAAATTCTTAGAAATAACTAGGGAAGGGGTTAACAGAATTTCTGCCAATGCAGGTCTACACTTGCTCTGCCACTTAAAGTCTCTGACAGTTGCCCGGGATGCCAGTGAAATGCCTTATACGGGATTGCACAAGCAGGATTTGAACCCAGGACCACTTGGCTCCAGGACCAACTTTCTACCTACAATGCCACCCTAAGCCCTACCCTAATATTCTACAACAGGTCTAAAAGGGGTCCTTGATTACAAAATTCCTATATCTGCCCCCATGGCCAGATAGAACGCTATCACAGAATCTGGCAAGCTGGGCTTGAATTCCAGCTCTGTTCCATAGCAGCTGTGGGACCTTGGACAAGGCACCTTTCCTCTCTTATCCTTGGTCAGTCCAAAATCAGCAAGCCTTTCTTTTCTTTCTTTTTTTTTCTTTTTAGAGGGGGGAATGCAGGGCAATTGGGGTTGTGACTTGCTCAAGGTCACATAGCGAGTAAGTGTTAAGTGTCTGAGGTTAGATTTGAACTCAGGTCCTCCTGACTCCAGGGCCAGTGCTCTATTCACTGCACCACCTAGCTGTCCTTAGCAAGCCTTTCTTAAGCCCTCACAACATGCTAGTGCAGTGGTAAACTCTGGGCATACATTTTAATGGGCAAGACAGCTTGTAAGGCCTTGTCTATAAGTATACAACTACTTTATACAAATAGCATTTGGAGAGAGAGGCTCTAGTAGCCAGGGGAGAGGGCAGGGGTCAGGAAAGGCCTCCAGGAGAAGTTGGCATTTGAACTGAGGCTGGAAGGAAGCCAAAAATTCCAAAAGATAGAGGTGAGAAGGGAGAACATTCCAGACATGGGGAACAACACATGTAAAGGCATAGATGATGGGAGATGTAGTGTTGTCAGGAAGATCTGAGTTCAAATCCAGCTACGGATACTAGCTGTGTGATCCTGGGAAAGTCACTTAACCTTTATCTGCCTCAGTTTCCACAACTGGAAAATGGGGATTATAATAGCACTTGCCTTGCAGGGTTGTTATGAGGATCAAATGAGATAATATTTGGGTTTTTTAAGTGTTTGGCACACAGTAGGTGATATATATATATATATATATAAATACTTATTCCCTTTCCTTCCCCCTACCTCTCCCACTGCAGTTTGGCTGAACCAGAGTGCATAGAGGGGAGTAAAGTAGAAGATGACTAGAAATCTAGGCAAGGGCTAGGTTGACAGTGGCATTCGATGCCAAACATAGGTATTTCTATCTCACTTCCATCAGCCCCTCATTTTGCAAATGAAGAGACTGAGGCCTTAAGAGACTGCCCAGTGCATCGTGCAGATGGTGGTTGGGTCCTTGGGCTGAGATCCAACCTAAGTTCCCTGACATTCCAGCCAGTGCTTTTCCTGTCACTCCATGCAATGAAACTGGGACTTCTGGGATGATGCCAACAGTCCACCTGGGCATCAAATGACTGATGTACAGCCAAGAGTTTCCATTCCTGTTAAGAGACCCTCATAGGGGTGGCTAGGTGGTGCAGTGAATAGAGCATTGGTCCTGGAGTCAGGAGGACCTGAGTTCAAATCCAGCCTCAGACACTTGACACGTACTAGCTGTGTGACCTTGGACAAGTCACTTAACCCCAATTGCCTTGCCTTTCCCCCTCAAAAAAAAAGAGACCCTCATGGCTGCCATTTTTTGGGCCTGGGACTGTTCGCATCTGGGCCTCAGAGATTTCACCTCTCCCCTGCCCTTGGCTTCTGGACCAATTAGCGTATTGTGGACCACTGGCCAGACTGACAGTTAGCCGACAGTTGGTGTGGGCCAGCATTTGCTAACTGTACTTCATCAGCTGAAATTGCCCTTAAAGTGTTTTTTCTTCCCACCTTGCTTTGATTGGCTCCACTTCAGCACACTGAGGCAGCTGTTTACCTGTCATTCCATCCACTTCCTCATCACCCGATCCCTCCAAAAAAAGCCCTTACATCCCTCCTTCACCTCAGCTACTCAGCTGAAGCGGCCTCTCAAAGGTCACGGACAACCTCTTAATTATTTCATCTAGTGGACCTTTCAGAATCTGCATCCTCTCATGACCTTTCCGTCTTACTTGGAGCTGCTGACCACTTGTTACTTCTCTAAACTTTTCCCAGCCTTGGCCTTCATAGCACAGCAGGCTCAATACTCCTGAGTCTCTCTCCCCTCTATGCTCTGGTTCCTTCCCTGGCTCCTCTTCCTCCTCCCAAGCCCTGAACA
>NW_027186316.1:1366096-1378544 GCF_028583685.1 Petaurus breviceps papuanus
TCCAGTGCCATTTGCAGAGCTCCAGTCATGGGGAATTCACCATGTTCCTCCTATAACATCCCCAACCAGCTTTTATCCAGTGCCATTTGCAGAGCTCCAGTCATAGGGAACACACTATCTCCCAAGGCAGCCTGTTCTGCTTTGTGGACAGATTTGAGAGGAGTGTCTTCCTTATTGTGAGCTAAAATGGGCTTCTCAGTAGCTTTCCCTCCATGGATCCTGTTTCCACCCCCTGGGACCAAGCAAAATAAGACTAATCCCTCCCTGGTGGAAAGTCTTGGAATATTCGATGTTATCCATCATGTTCCTCCTGAGTCTTATCTTCTCTAGGGGATCACACCCAGTTCCTTTCTTCTACCAGTGCTCTGCTTCCTTCCCTGGCTCCTCTTCCTCCTCCCAAGCCCTGAACATCGGATGGCTTAGGGTCTTCTTCACCCCAGAAATGCAGATAACAGTTTGTCAATATCCTTTCAAAAATAGAACTAATTTGAAAACAATGTTCCAGATGTGCAGGTATAGTCTGACCAGGGTTGAATACCAGAGACTATCTCATCCTAATGTCAGATTGTAAATAACCTGAAGATGAGGATTTGAAGGAACCAGGGCATCTTCTACTTGTGATCAATGGCATGTGTTATGATGGGATTGGCCAAGATCAGGAATTCATCTATTGCCATATCAGGCCTCAGTTGATGACCAAGGTCAGGATTCAGTCTGTGGTTGTGATCAGTACTAATAGCAGGGGTGTACATGGGGGTAGGGGTAAGAGGGAACCAGAAAGGGTCTCCTGCAGATGATGGGATTTGAACTGAATCTCCAAGGAAGTTAAGGAAGCTGAGAGGCAGAGGTGAGGAGGGAGAGCAATTCAGGCATGGGGCACAGCCAGAGTAAAAGCACTGAGGTGGGAGATGGAATGTCACGTGGGAGGAATAGCAAGGAGGCCACCTTAACTGGAAGATTGGAAAGGTCAGAAGGTGCCAAACTATGAAGGGTTTTAAATGCCAAACATCTGATCTCAGAGTTAATAGGGAGCCACTAGAGATTCTTGAATAAGGGAGTTACATGGGCAGACCTTTGCTTTAGGAAAGTCACCTTGGCAGCTGTGTGAAGGATGGACTGGAGTGGGGAGGGACTTGAGACACAGAGACCAATGAGAAGGCTGTTGTAATAATCTAAGTGAGAGTTGATGAGAGCTTGTACTAGGGTGGTGTCTGTGTGAATGGAGAGAGGAGGACTATGGGAGAGACATCAGTAAATTAGAAATGCTAAGATTTGACAGCAAATTAGATACATGGAATGAGTGTGAGTAAGGAATTAAGCATGTTACCAAAGTTACAAGCCAAGGTGACTGAGAAGACAGTGGCCATCTTGATAGTAATAAGAAATGTAGGGAGGAGAGCCAAGATGGAGAATTGGGGGCAGCCACCCAGTTGAACTCTCCTAACATTCCCCTTTGAACAACTTTAAAATAACACCTCAAATCAAATTTTGGAATAGTAGATCCAACAAATGGTTGGGGTGAAGCATTTTTCTCCCCTAAGAAAATTTAGGAGGTCAAAGGAGAAATTGGTGGTAACTGGGTGGAGACCAGTCTGGAGCCCACACATGTGGAGGGTGAGAATGAAATGAAGGGGTGAGGAAGGATGCACTGGGAGAAGAGGGGCAAGAGAGGTAGGATGGGGGAAATTATCTCGCGTAAAAGAAAGAGCTTTTACAATGGAGGGGGAAATGGGGGCATGGGCAATACTTGAACTTCGCTCTCATCAGAATTGGTTCAGAGAGAAGAATATATATATATATATATATATATATATATTTATGCAAACATACATATATACATACATACATACATGCGTACACACACTCAGTTGTATAAAGAAATATAACTTATCTAATGGGGAAATAGGAGGGGAAAGGGGATAAGAAAAAGGGGGGGGTGATAAAAAGGGAGGACAGATTAAGGGAGGCAGAGAAATAAAATAGACTTGAGGAGGGGCAGGATAAAAAGAGGGAGAAAAAGGAACAGAAGAAAACGAAATGGAGGGAAATACACGGTTAGTAATCAGAACTCTAGATGTGAATGGGTTGAGCTCATCCATAAAGCAGAAGCAGACAGCAGAATGAATTAGAAACCAGAATCCACCAATATGTTGTTTATGAGAGACATATTTGAAACAGAAAGACACACAAAGTTAAAATAATGGGCTGGTGCAAAATGGGTCGGAATCATGATTTCAGACAAAGCAGAAACAAAAATTGACCTAATTAAAAGGGATAATCAGGAAAACTACGTTTTTGTGAAAAGATTCCATAGACAATGAAGTAATATCAAAAGGTTTTACAGCAAGTTTCTCTAATAAAGACCTCATTTCTTAAATATATACTGAGTACAGAACTGAGTCAAATTTATAAAAACAGAGCCATTCCCCAATGCATAAATCATCAAAGGATATGAATAGGCAGTTCTCAGATGAACAAATCAAAGCCATCTATAGTTATATGAAAGAAATGCTCTAAATCACTACTGATTAGAGAAAGGCAAGTTAAAACAGCTCTGAGGTAGCTTACCACCTGTAATGCAATGCCAAGGAAAGGCAACTTCCCAAGGTTCAGAATACCAGCATAGGTGCTCTCCATTTTACTCAGTGACAAACCAAGAACAGAGAAGGTCAAAACATGACATCATTCAAAATACAGCATTTACTAAGTGTGATTAAATAATCTCCAAGTACTACCCCACCCCAGGACCTTCCAATCATTCAATCAATTACAAAGTCCCTGTTCTAAATACTTCTCCACCCCTAGGCTGTACCTTCATTTAGTCCATCACAAAGCCCCTCTTCTCAAATGGAGATTAGTTTCCAATCTAAGTAAAGTACATTCATTTATTCAACCATAGAACACAAAAAGGTCAAAAGTTCCCCACCCCTGGATCACAATTGAATCTACCCCAGAGTTACACCAAGTTTAAACACAGCACTTAATACCCAAATGGAGGTCTTTTCTTCATCTTGACACGAGGCAAGTTCTCAGCAATCTTAGTTCCTGGGGAGACAAGACTTAGCAAAACCACAAGATACATTGCCAGTCCCTTCATGAATTTATCCTCTGTCTGTAGAACAGTCCTAGAACCCCTGAACACATTAGCAAAGCCCTCTCCCAGGATTTCTGTAAACATACAACAAGAAAATCCTTCTTCAGGGCTTCTGAACCAACAGAAAGGCTCCCAGACCCCTGCAACAACAGCACTGTCCTTCACTAGTGGACAGTATTCATTCTGTCTGCAGGACAGTCTCAGGGCTTCTTAACCAAAAGCCAGGTTCCAGGACTTCTTCAACAACAGCACTGTCCTTCACCAGTGGACAGTATTCATTCTGTCTGCAGGACAGTCTCCAGACCCCTGCAACAACAGGACTGTCTTTCACCAGTGGACAAATCTGGCAAAACAACATCAAAACAGACAGACAAAATACCAGCAAAACAGCCATGTCTCCTCAGTCCTTGGCAGCTCAGGGGGCAGGTCTCAAAAGTCCAGGGAAATTCAAAGTGACTCCCAGCAATTCTCTCAGTCTCTCTCTCTCTGCCTCCACGAGGTGCTGCTTCCAAAAAGTTCTTCTGCCTCTCTCTTGTCTCTCCAAATCTACGTTACCAGCTCCTCCCAGTTCAGGACTCTCTTTTCACATCAACAAGTCCATCCCACAGGTGGGATTAACAAGCTCTGGGTTTTAACACAATCAATTTGAAAACCAAGCCAATACAGGGGAATATTTATGTTCCATTACTATCACACCACCTCACATCTATCAGAAATAGCAAATGCTGGAGGGGATGAGGGAAAAATTGGAACACGAATAGACTATTGACGGAGTAGTGAACTGGTCCAACCATTCTGAAGAACAATATGGAACTACAAAACTGCCTACCTAATACCACTACTAGATCTGTACCCCAAAGAGATCAAAGAAAAAGGAAAAGGACTTATATGTAAAAAAACATTTATAGAGGCTCTTTTTATTGTGGCAAATAATTGGAAAATGGGGAATTTAAATTAAGCTCATCAATTAGGGAACGGCTGAACAAGCTATGGCATTAGAATGTGATGGAGTACTATTGTACTATAAGAAAAGACAAGTTGGGGGGTGGTTTCAAAAAAAATGACAAGATTTCGATGAACTGATGCAAAATGAAGTGAGTAGAACCAGAAGAGCATTTTGCACAGTAACAGCAATGCTGTAATGATCAATTATGAAAGACTTGGCTATTCTGATCAATACAATGATCCAAGAAAATTTCAAAGGATTCATGATGAAAAAAATGCTACTCACCTCCAGAGAGATGACTGATAAATTCTGAGTGCAAAATGAGGTGTAAATTTTCTCACTTTCTTAATTTTTTTTGCTTTTCTGGGGAATTTGGCTAATGTGGAAATAAGTTTTGCATGATTTCACATGTATAACTGAGTAGTTGGGGAAGGGGGTGGGAAAAAGGGAGAGAGAGAGAATTTGGAACTCAAAATTTAAAAACAAAAGAATGCTAAAAATAAATAAAAAATAAGAACATTAGGAAGAAGGAAGGGTTTACAGGGGTGGGGAACCTGTGGCCTAGAGACCTTGAGGTCACAGGTTCCCCACCCCTGGTTTGGGACATAAGGATAAGATAGAGTTCATTTTTACATATTTTGAGTTTGAAATCTTGTGTGGGACATAGGAAATCAATATGTCCAGAAGGCAAGTTGGTGATATGGGAAAGGAGCTCAGGAGAAAAATTAGGGCTGGATATATATGGCTGAGAATCAGCTGCATAGAGATGAATTGAATGCATGGGAAATGATGAGTTCCTCAAGCAAGAGAATACAGAAGGAAAAGAGAAGACTTGGGACAACATCTCAGGGGATTAGATAGAAGTTTGTCAGACAATACCCATTCCTTATGGGTATGACCTTCTCTTCATAGATGTGCCCTGGTCACATGTGTTCCCTATGTGTGTATCTCTCCAAATGTGTTCCCAATTAGTGTCCAGGCTTTCCAATACTGAATATGTGTTTGTGGGAAAATATGACCTAGGTTTCTGGGGGAAATGTATAAATGTATTAAATTTTCCTGCTATGTCATTTCATTAAATGCCCTGTTTTTGAACTAATTATGTCCCTTGGGTGATTAAAGCTAAATGCATTAGTTGGGGCTTGAAAGCTATGGTATAATGCTTGAATAGAGAGTGCCTTGAACCTTGTGTAGAATTCTCTAGGGGAGTAAAAGAGTTGCCCCCAGGTACTGTGATAGTAACTCCATTCTATTATTCAACCAAGCTTAGATCTCATTAGTTACCTCTGATTTCTCCTTTTCCTTCAATCTTCCCCCCTATCCAATAAGTCATCAAATCTTATTCGTGATTCTTTCCTCGTGTCTTTTACATCTATCACATTCTCCCCATCCCTCCAGTCTCCACTCTAGTCCATATTCTTGTTACCTCTTCCTTGGTCACTATAATATCCTCTACCCTCTCTGAACTTCCATCTATCTGGCTAAACTGACCTTCCTAAAACATTGCTCTGAGCATGTCACTTCCCTGCTTTGAAAATCTTCAGTGACTCCCAATTAACAACAGGCTAAATTTGAATCCCCTCAGTTTCACGTTCAACATACTTCACCATTATTTAGCAAGCATTTATCAAGAACCTACTATGTGCCCAACACTGTTCTGGGTGCTAGGCACCCAGATGTTTTTGAAGACAAAAGCAAAGCAGTTGCAAGATCCTCACATTCTCTTTGGATGGGATGTGAGAATCTGGGGAGGGGGACAACATGGACACACAAGTATATAGAAAATATAATTTTTATATTTTTTATAAAATTTTATACTTTTTATAAAATATAAAATACAAGGTAATTTTTGAAGGGCAGGCATTGGAAGCTGGGAGCTAGCGTTTGGAATGAAGCTTGGAGGAAAGTGAAGCTTCTGAGAAGGTGGAGGTGAGGAGGGAGTGTTCCAAACATGGAGGACAGCCTATGCAAAGACAATTAGAGGGGAGGTGGAACGTCCCAAGTGAAGAACAAAGGAGGCCACTCTGGCTCGACAGACTGAAGAGTGTGTATGATAAGCTTGCAAAGAGCTTTAAAGACCAAAGAGAGAAGTTTGCATTTGACTCTAGAAGTAAGTCTCTAAGAAAGGCAGTGACATAGATTATTACAGAGGCATCTGTGTGGATAATTGATTGACGATCACAATGCTTACTTACAGGGTTGTTGTAAGATCAACTATATGGTGAGATATTAGATGTAAAACAAGTTGCAAACTCTGAACAGTTCTGTAAATGTGAGTTACCTAGGTGGTGTGGTGGCTGGGGTGGAAGCCTTAAGAATCCAGAAAATGCATTGTGGTGGGGATTGGAAACACAAAATTCAAAAACAAAGAATGTTAAAAAGAAACAGGAAATATGAAAAAAGAAACAGAAAGGCTTGAACAAGGGTAGTGGCGGCCTTGTGAGTGAAGAGAAGGGGAAGGATGTAAGAGATGAATGAGAAAGATCTAGTGATGAATTTGATGTGTGAGGTGAGTGTGAGGAGGGAAAGATGAGCCTGAACTTGGAAAGCAAGAAGGATTATGGTCCCAGAAATAGGAAAACTTCAAAGATGAGTGGGTTTGGGAGGGAAAAGAATGGGTTTGGGGTTTTATTTGTTGATTTGAGATATCTATGGGACATCATGTTGGAAATAGCCAATAGATGTTTGGTGATGTTGGACTAGCACTCAGGAGAGAGGTTAGGACTGGATCTGAGAGTCATGTGTATCTAAGTGAAAAGTGAACCCATCGGAAATGATAAAGTCATTCAGAGAGAGACACTCACAGAGGCAGAGAGAGAGAGGGAGACAGAGAGAGACAGAGAGAGAGGAGAGAGAGAGAGAGAGAGAGAGAGAGAGAGAGAGAGAGAGAGAGAGAGAGAGACAGACAGAGAGAGAGAGACAGATAGACAGACAGACAGAGAGAGAGACAGATAGACAGACAGAGAGAGGAGAGAGGAGAGAGAGAGGGAGAGACAGAGAGAAGGAGAGAGAGAGGGAGACAGAGAGAGAGAGACAGAGACAGAGACAGAGAGAGAGACATAGACAGAGAGAGACAGAGAGACAGAGAGAGAGAGAGAGGGAGAGAGAGACAGATAGAGGAGAGAGAGGGAGAGAGAGGGAGGGAGGGGGAGAGAGAGAGAGGGAAACAGAGAGAGAGACAGAGAGACAGAGACAGAGAAGGAAGAGGATGAGGAGGAAAGGAGAGAGGGAGAGAGTAGAGCAGGCGTTCTTGACCTAAGGTCCAAATAATAACTGTATTTTATTTCCTTTGCTAATCCTACGTATTTTGTTTTATGTATCTGAAAACATGATACTTTGTTTTTTTGGGGGGAGATTTATTTATTCATTTATTTTTAGGTTTCAACATTCATTTCTACAAGATTTTGAGTTACAAATTTTCTCCCCATCTCTCCCTTACCCTCAATCCCAAGATAGCAAGCATACTGAATACCCTTTCCCCCAATCTGCTCTCTCTTATATACTCCTCCACCCCCCTGTAACTTTCTAGTAGGGCACTATGGATTTCTATACCCCATTCCCTGTATATCTTATTTCCTGGTAGCATGTAAAAAACATTTTTTAAACATTTCTTTTTAAAACTTTGAGTTCCAGATTCTCTCCCTTCTTCCCTCCTCAACCACCCCAACTGGGTAGACAAGCAATTCAATATAGGTTGTATAAAAACACGATTCTGAAAAGAGATCCATAAGCTTCCCCAGACTGAGCACTAAGGGGTTCACGACACCAACAAGATCAAGGGCTTTGGTATAGAAAGAAAAGACAAAAGAGTCTAGGAGAGAGACTTTGGGTGGCTATGAGAGGGCTAAAAATCCAGCAAGGAAGACTGAGGAAAAGCTGTCCGATAGATAGGAGGAGAGCCAGGAGAACAGGGGAACAGAAACTCAGAGAGGAGAGGGTACATAGGAGTGAGGGGATGGTCATTGGTGCTGAAAGCTGTGAAGGTCAAGAAGGTCAGGGACTGAGAAAAGGCCCTTGGCATTAACAATGAAGAGATCATTGGTAACTCTGGAGAGAAAGATTTCATTTGAGTCATGAGGTTGGAAGCCAGATTATGAGGGATTGGCAAGGGAGAGGATCGGAAGGAACATCGCAAGGAATTTGTCAAGGGATAATTGTAAACTCTTGTCCTATGGCTCTACTGTTCTCCCTCCAAGGACCAGTTTCAAGGCCACTTGCCTTAGTACTGTTAGAGCTAGTTAGAGACAAAAGACAACTCTGTACAGCACTCCCACCATGCAGTCTTCCATTCCATTTTCTAAAGGATGATAATGTTCATTTCAGGTCAAGTGAAGGAGGACTTTGGTGGTGGCACTGGTGTTTCTTGTTTTGTGGCATGTAAGTTCTCGCAGATCAGAGATTTCTACATCCTTAGCAGATATAAGAGGAATGAACATTTTTATCTTATACTGGGAATCTCATTTGGCTAACCACTGCCCTAGAATCCCCAGACTGAGGAAATCGAAACACCTCTAATGGGAGTCAGTGACGAATTCACTTTGGGTATTAATAGAGAAAGCCCCAGAGTCCGCCTTGGGATTGCTGGGTGCTGGCAATCCCTGGTTTACCTCCCTGACCTGACACCAAAGGCTTCTGTGCTTCCCACAAAGCTGATGTACGCTCATCATACCAGCTACAACCATCCCAGAACCACTGAGGATTGTCACCCAGTCTCCACTAGCTGACTTGACACTATATATATATGTATGCACCTGTATATAACATGTGCATATATAATATACGACATATATACACATGTACATAACACACATATACATACATGTACACTATATGCACATGTATGATAAATACAATTGTAATACAAGTTAGTGATATAACTGTGACTGGAGCTCAGCTCCTCTGGGTTTTGGTCTGGTCTACTTTCTTCTATACCCAATTGTTCCTTTTTGAGAACTGGTTTGAACAGCTGAATCTATTCTAGAATGACCAGAAATTTTCTAGTTTGCCCCTGCCATGACCTGGTCATCCTTGAGTCCCAGAGCTTGGCATGAATGAGCTTCAAAGGGTATTAGGCCATGAGATCTGGAAGGGACCTTGGAAATCATCAGGTCCAATCCTCTCATCTTACAGAGGAGGAAACTGAAGCACCAGACCATTGGACTTCCCCTTTCCCCTCTGTCCAGGGTCAAAGTGAGATGACCATTGGGAATTGAAGTGTTTGGTTATCTTTTTTCCCACAATGCAACTTTTCACTGGGTAAAGTTAGTCCAGAAACTTTCAAATTACATTTCTTACTCATGTTTCTCTTAAATGATTTTTAATTTTGAGAGGAATAATCAATGAGACTGTAAAAAATAAGAATTTGACCTTAAGTGTTTAGAAGACATTTTATTTGGCTGATCATTGGTAATAGGTAAAAAGCTCTCACGGAGCACTTTGCATTTTCTCAAGTGCTTTCTAATCATTAGAGGCTTTGCATTTATGCACTCGGAGATGAAGGTGACAGGGCTCCTGCTTCATCATATCAATAGAATTAGATGTCCCTTCAGCTCCTGGAAGATGAGGAGAGGCTTTCTTGTATATACAGAGCTTAATCAACAAATGTTTGTCTGCTGAGGTTATGCATGGGGAGCCTGAGGCACATAGAAATTCATGGAACTCATAGAAAATCAGAGAGGGGGGAAATAGAATACCTGTGTGGAAAGGAGCTGTAGAACACTAGGGGGCAGAGCTGGGAGGAGCCTTAGAACATAGAATGGCAGAGCTCAGAGGGGCTTTAGAACACAGAAGGTCAGAGCTGGGAGGAACATAGAATAGAGAATATCAGACCTAGGAGGGGCCTTAGAACAGAGAATGTCAGAGCGGGGAGGGCCCTTAGAACACAGAATGTCAGAGCTGGGGGGGCCTTAGAACAGAATGTCATGGTTACAAGGGACCTCAGAACACAGAATATCAGAACTGGAAGGGACTTTAGAGCATAGAATGTCAAATCTGTGACATCTCATAAAGCAAATAGTTCTAGATCTGAGAGGTATCTTAGAACACAAAATGTTAGATCTGGGAGGGATACTAAAATAGAGAATATCTGATCTGATGGGAATCTTAGAACATCAGATTTAGTAAGGACCTTAGAACAGACAATGTTTGATCTGTAAGGACCCTTAGAACACAGAATGCTGGACCTGGACAGAGTCTTAGAACAGAGAATGGCAGAGCTGGAGGTGGGGTGGGGTGACCTTAGAACATAGGAGGCTCCTTTAAAGCTACCTCAGGCTCATGGAATGGTATGGATCAGCATCTACTCTCAAACGGAGCTCATGAGTTCCCACCAATGTGTTTCTTTCATCAATTAACCACAGGGCATATTGGTTGAAAGAAAAATGTATTAAATTGAACAGGAAAGAAAAATATACACATAGGAATATAATCTCCCATAGGTTATCATATCACCAGTAGGAGAAGGGGACATGCAGGAAGTATTCATGGCCAGGAACATGCATGGCTGGGGCAATTCATGTGTCTGATGCTGTTGCTTTCTCCCTAATAGAGTTGCCAATGTCCTCTGGTTGTTAGACTGAAAGCTTCTTTCTATTGTTGAGTTAGGGTCCTCTTTGCCTCTTTTTTTTTCTTTTTCTCTGCTGGGATGTTATCTGATGGAGGGTCTCCACTGAACTAATTTCTTCTGGTCATTTCTACTGAACTGTTGCTGCTCTCTGCTGTCCCCTGCTGGTCTTGAGCTGCTGTGCATCTTTTCCTCCCCATAGGGATATTGTACTTATTTCTGTCAACACTTTTGTGATGTAGACCCCAACTGGCTTCAGCCAGCTAGCGAGTTAGCTAGAGACAACCTTTAAGCATTTACGACTGCCTTTTGAAGTGAACTCCTCTTCTCCACCTCAGCCTTATCCCTTAAGTCTTATCCCTCTCACCTGAACTATGACTAGAAAATTTCTTTTAGCTCCTATCATCCATCTGTTTGTCAGCCTGGGTCCCCACAATTCATTCCAAAAGTCTTATTTAGTAAAACTAAAATGGAATTAAACTGGAGTCCTCAAGATAAGATATCTTTCAATTCCCATCATGCCCCTGTTTCATGCAAATTATCTTAGGGGTTAGCCCAGAAAGAAGAAGGCTGAGCAGGTGAAGAAGGTGGCCTAGTTCTTCCCATTAATGAGTGAGAGGGAGTCTCACTGTACTTTCCATACCATCATAGACATAGAGCTGGTCATCTAGAAAATTGCTAAGACCTCCATGGACTAAATTTTATTAGGCACCATCTAGTCTAATTCCCTCTTTTAACAGATGAAGAGACTGAGGACAGAGAGGGAGGATGGTTTGGTGAAGGTCACACAGCTAGTCCCTCTTCCTCTTTTTCTGGGACTTGTATTGTCCACAATTTTCTGCTTGTGTGGGGGCGACTAGGTGGCACAGTGAATAGAGCACCGGCCCTGGAGTCAGGAGGACCTGAGTTCAAATCTGGCCTCAGACACAACATAAAAACTAGCTGTGTGACCTTGGGCAAGTCACTTAATCCCAATTGCCCTGCTTTCTCCTCTCCAAAAAAAAACCTTTCTGCTTGTGTCTTGGACTTAATTCTCTAGGCAAGGGCAGCAGGGTCAGAGGAGAGGTAATAGAAATTAGCACTGAAGATGGTGGAGGTGCTTGGACAATGTAGAGAGGCAGGTCACTTAGCCAGGGCAGTGGGAAGGAAGTTGACCTTGGAGTCCCTCAAGCCTCCAACTAGTTTCCTATTGAAAGGGAAGAACAAGACTGCTTAGCATTTTTTCTGTGTCCCTCCTCCAGATCTAGTAATAAGGTCCCAAGGTTAGGTTGAAACTGCCAGGAGAAGGGAAAGGTTAACAATTAAAGGCCTGGCAACTATCTTGCTGTTGAATACCAACCACAGAATTGGATGAACATGGAGCAAGAGAGTTCTAGGCAGAGGGAGTAAGGTGTAGGAAGAAAAGAAAGGTAGGAAAAAGACAGGTTATGATAGATTTTAAAAGCCAAAGTTTTTTTCTAGAGCTAAAAGCTCTAGAGTCAGAAATTGTCATTGTTCTATTGTTTCAGACTCTCCATGACCCCATTTGGGATTTTCTTGGCAAAGGTACTGAGTAGTTTGCCATTTCCTTCTTAATGAGGAAACTGGGGCAAACAGAGTAAAGTGACTTTCCCAGGGTCACATGGCTAGTAATTGTACAAGAACTCAGGAAGATAAGTCTTCTTGATCCCAGCCTCAGCACTCTATCCATTCTGCCCCTCTAGCTGCCCTTAGAGTCAGAAGGCCTGTGTTCAAACTCTACCTCTGATGTTACCTACCCACCACCTGTGTGGCCTAGGTAAATCATTTAACTTTTCTGGGCCTCAATTTCTCTCTCTCTCTCTCTCTCTCTCTCTCTCTCTCTCTC
>NW_027186316.1:1378644-1401022 GCF_028583685.1 Petaurus breviceps papuanus
TTTCTTTCTTTCTTTCTTTCTTTCTTTCTTTCTTTCTTTCTTTCCTTTTTGAAGGGGGAAGGCAGGGCATTTGGGGTTAAGTCACTTGCCCAAGGTCACACAGCTAGTAAGTGTTGAGTGTCTGAGGCCAGATTTTGAACTCAGGTCCTTCTGACTGCAGGGCCAGTGCAGTGACTTATCCACCCCAATTTCCTCCTCTGTCAAAGAAGAATTTTAGAATGAGAGAACTGGCCTCTGAGGCCCCTGTTCTATATCTGTGATCCTATCTATAACCATGGGCCTTCCCTTTTGTGGGACTCAATTTGTCATGTGAAATGACGGGGTGGATCCAGTTGACTTCTGAGTTCTTCTAGCTCTAAATCTAGGTGATTATGATCAGAATTCATGCTAATAATCAGGTTTCCTCAATTCTTCAAAGCTTTCAAAGCCTTTTTCTTACAACAATCTCCCCTCCTGCCCCAAGCCCCAAAGGTAGAGAGGGCAGGTATTATAATCTCCTTTTTATAGGGGGAAAAATGAGGCCAGTGACTTTCTGAAAGTCCCCCAGCTGGAGGCCCTTAACCCCAGATCTTCCAATTCCAAATCAAGCACTCTCTCTCTTCCACTGAGGACAAAGGCTGCTGCCCCTTTGCTCTTCCCCCATCCCCAACAGATATCCAGTCATTTTGGGGTAGAACATATGCCCTTGACCCTTAAGATCCCTGAATAACCTTAGTTTGCTTCTCAGACTAGCTTCTGAACTTCTCCCCTGCCCTTTATTTCATCCCATTTCTTCCCCAGTTCCTTCGGAAATTTCCAAAAGTATGTCCAATGCTTGGGTTGCCAATGGGGCCCAAGCCAGAGCAGCTTTGGGGCTGGGGCCACTCCAGCTAACTGCTTATTTTGACCAGAAGGAAATAATTGCAGAGAAAAACTCTCTTCCAGCCCAATTCTTTGCAAGGAATGTGAAACCAGTGTAACCCCTGCCTTTCCAGATGATTCTGAGCTTTCTCCCAGTTTTAGTCTCATAGAATCATAGAGTCAGACAATACCTCAGAGCAGAGGTGTCAAACACGAGGCCTAAAGGACCTGTGCAGCCCTCAAGTGAGACCTGAATTAGATTAAAATAGAATTGGGACAGCTAGGTGGCGAAGTGAGTAAAGAGCTGGCCCTGGAGTCAGGAGGATCCGAGTTCGGTTATGGCCTCAGACACTTAACAACCACCCACACACAAAAAACTAGCCGTGTAACCTTGGGCAAGTTACTTAACCCCAATTGCCCTCCAAAAGGCAAAAAAAAAAAATAGAATTGGGAAATATTTAACAAAATAAATAAAAATACAAAAAAACATTACATACAATATAATGTTACATCTAAGTCAACATAGCTAATGCAGAAATATGTTGGGCATGACTTCGTATGTATAATGGGTGTCATATTTCTTGCCTTCTTCAAAGGCTGGGGCAGGGGTAAGAGGGAGGGAAAGAATTTATAACTGAAAAAGAGAAATTTGAAAAATCAAATCAAATTTACAAAAGAGAAAAAAAATAAACCAAATTCAACATGTAGTTCCCAGTGAGCCACCTTTATATGAGTTTGAACCTGCTATCTCCCAGCACTAGAGCAGGAATGGAACATTTATATAAAGTAACCCCAATGACTTAACATGGTTTTAAGTTTCAATACCTTAAACTAGTAACTAAACTAACCTCTGTATGGTACCTTAAGAGTCACTATCTCAGGGGCAGCTAGGTGGTGCTGCAGTGAATAGAGCACCAGCCCTGGAGTCAGGAGGACCTGAGTTCAAATCCGCCCTCAGACACTGAACACTTACTAGCTGTGTGACCTTGGGCAAGTCACTTAGCCCTAATTGCCCTGCCTGCCTTCAAAAAAAAAGTAAAATAAAAAGTCACTATCCTGGGCAGTAGGTGCTGCAGGTTTTCTTATACCCATTTCACAGATTGGGGAACTGAGGCTCAACATAGTAAAATGGCTTTTCCATGGTCACACAGCAAGCCAGAGTCAGGAATTGAAACCAGGCCTCATGAATTCCAGTCCAAGGCAGTTTTTTTCTACCACACCTGAGGTCTCCTTCCCTTAGACAACTTGGAATGAATTTTTATTTTTTTAAATCTTTTGATTTGATATAGCCTTCATTTTCAAATCTTTCCCTCCCTCTGCCCTACCCAGGGAGCCATCCTCTGTTGAATCAAGTTAGAAAGGGAGAGGAAAAAAAGGCAATTGAGTGAGACTAGGCCTTCGTGAAGTATCTGGCAATGTCTGCAATGTACATCCAGTCTCTTGGCTCTGGGAAGAAGCCAGGGCCCTGCATTTCCCACCTCTTCCACATTGTCAAAATTGGTCAGCATAATTAAACAGTGTTTGGGTTTGTTATAAACTTGTTGATCTTTGGGGGATACACTGGGAATCTGTCCTCCTTGTCTGCTATGTGTCTTGGGCTGGGAGTTTCTCGACAGTAGGGATCCAGACTGTCCAAATGGTTCTGTACAAGGTTTGGCTTGACGCTATGTACAACCAGACACGTAATCAGTACTTTGTGATGACAAAAAGAAAATAATACACCCACATTTGGGGAAAAGGAAAAAAAAAGCCAAAACTCAAGCCAGAGTAATGGCTCCATTCCACTGCCTGCCACCCCCCTACCAAGTCTGCCATTGAGGTGGCCTTATGCTAAAGCTCAGCCAATCCCCAATCAAAGGCAATTCAAGGGAGGGATGGAGATTGAGGCTGGGTACAGTGCCCAGCTCAGAATTCAGCAGCTGGCCCATTTCTGAGGTTCCACAAAGATAAATCACACCCACGCTAGGTTTCCTGAGTAGGGATGCTTGAGTGTGTTTCAGATAAGGGAGTCCACTGAGCTCTAGGCCTGACCCTGGACTGTTGTCCAATATGGGAAAAGAGGGACTGTTCTTTTGATGATGCCATCTACTTTGTCAGAAAATTTCCATATCCATGATTTCATTTGAGTCCATCAGAATGTCAATGGTGGGGGTGGGGCTTTGCCTCTGCCCACTCTGGACTCCACTTTTCTACTCTGGTTTTCAGGAGGAGGAATCCCTCTGATTGGTCCAAGCAGGGACACCATGAAGTCAATGAAACTTATCTGCTCCCTCCTTTGCCCTTTCTTGGTGACGTAGTATCTAGAGTCTTGGCTTAGGAATCAGGAGGCCTGGTTTGAATTTGAGCTTTGACATTGTGAGACATGATTCATTAGGACCCCAAACTCTATTCCAATCAGTATTAATCAGATAGTTTATATAAATCACATAGAAATAATTAATGTTTTTCTTTTGGAGGGGGGAAGGCAAGGCAATTAGTGTTAAGTGACTTACCCAAGGTCACACAGCTAGTAAGTGTATCAAGTGTCTGAGGCCAAATTTGAACTCAGGTTCTCCTGACTCCAGGGCTGGTGCTCTATTCACTGCACCACCTAGCCACCCCCACATAGATAAGATTAGGCTTTTATGGTAGGCCTCAAATTTTAATGTAATGTTCATTACTTGTTTACCTGTCATGAAGCTCACTTGTACAACCACAAGAATGCTGACAAAGACATTTCCAACCTTTTTAATTCAAATTACATGTCCAAACCTAACATGGGTGAGATGCCCTGATTTTCTGGAAAGTTCCTAACTTATATTTGCACCTCTGGACCATCCTCTCTTGCTCAACACGAACAGGTGACTATTTTATGACCACATGGTCACTGGAGCCGACTCTTGCCTTGCCCATCTTAATTTCTGTCCCTCTATCGACCAATGAGATTCTGTATTTTGTGTAGCCCCTCTCCAGTGTTCAGGGATCAAACCTCATAACAATAAGGTTCTGGAGGAAGGGGTCATCTTCTCTCCTCATCCTTCCTCTGATTTCCTGTGGAGCATGGACTCACCCAGGAGAGCTTGGACCTGGGCTTCAGTTGTGTTTTCCAGCTGGTGTTTTCTTTCCCAAGTAGGTGACTGAACAATTTTCTTAAGGTATACATATCTAGGCTTAGATGTGATCTGAGCTAGGAAGGTGTGGAGGGTGAAGTTGACTGGTCATGTTACCAGCAGACACGTACCTGGAGTTGTTTGGACAGTGCAGATGCTTACATAAAATGCAAACTTATGTTCTGATGAGGCCAATATAAGCCTCCCAGTGAACTGTGATAGTATGTTATGATAGTTATGCTAAGTTATTGGATCCTGTTTTAAGGTGTTCTGTTGATGTATGCTTTGAGGCTTTTCTATTGAATGTTTTTTTGTGTGTGTAGGAATAAATTGCCTTATCTGGGGTAGGGAACCTGGGGCCTCGAGGCCACCTGTGGCCTTCTAGGTCCTTGGATGTGCCCTTAGGACTGAGTCCAAGTTTGACAGAACAAATCCTTTTATGAAGGGGATTTGTTCTGTGGAGTTTGGGTTCAGTCAAAGGGCTGCCCTTGTGGACCTAGAGGGGAATTGCTCTGTGAAGTCTGAGTTATCAAAGGGCTGCTCTTGAGGACCTAGAGGGGATATGTTCTGTGGAGTCTGGGTTCAGTCAAAGGGCCACCCTTGAGGACCTAGAGGATATTCTGTGAAGTTTGGATTCAATCACAGGGCCCCACTTGAGGACCTAGAGGAACACATGTGGCCTCAAGGCCACAGATTCCCCACCCCTGGCCTATCCCATACGTGATTCATATTGTACATTGGATATCTTTGCACTTATCCATTTTTGGAGAAATCCTAGGCATGAACCATAAAACCTGAACTAGAATAATAAGTAAATAATTGCTAGCAATAATGATAAGTAAATGATAAATATTAGTTAGTATTTATATAATGCTTTAGGGTTTGCAAAGTCCTTTACAAATATTATCTCACTTAATTACAGCAACCCTGGGAGATAGGTGCTATTATTATGCTCACTTTACAAATAAGGAAACAGGAAAATGGTGGTTAGATGACTTGTCCAGGGTCATATAGCTAGTAAGTGTCTGAAGCCAAATTTGAATTCAGGTCTTCCTGATTCCCTGTCTGGTGCTCTATGGTAGAGGCTTAATGAACCAAAGCGTGTGAGAAAAGGGAGCCTGGAATCTCTCCTATTAGAAGCCAAGATCCCTCAGGACTAAACCTGGTTGAAACCACATGCCTGGGTCCCGGGTGCCTCTCAGTGGAGAAGGGAGTGACACGCTAGTGGTTCCCAGTGGTAGGCAAGGTGGTAGAATTTCTAACAAGGAACATTTCTAACAACGAATTTCTAACCCTGAGCCAAATCGAGGATTCTGACACAGGATCTACCTGTGGCAAGCAGAAAATAGGAGGAAGAAACAAGAAACCATTTCAAAATTGGAACCAGAAAGAATATAGCAAAACAACATATAGAGAAAATTTGGCTGGAAAGGTAATATTTTATTGAAGATGAAAAAGAAGCTTACAGATAGGAAAAGACTTGTCCAAGGTCACACACAGCCAGTAAATGACAGAACTGAAATGTCAACTGCTCTCCTCCAAACTCCAAAGCTATTGTAAGTTTCAAGGACTGACTTCTGCCTCAGTTCTCTCACCAACTTCCTGAGCTCACGGGTGCCCTCAGTAACTGAATGAAAGTGATACTCTGCCCACTCCCTGTTCAGTCAGATCTTGCCTCACAGCCCACCCCCCTCCCATGAATTGTTTATCCTGAAGCCCTTTATATATTTACAACACTGTACACACCCCTGGGGGCCTCATTTGTAAAATAAGATGCTAGACCAGATGAGCTCTCAGGAAAGACCTTTACACAGCTGACATTTTCTGTTCTGTGTTATTAAAAATATATTGATATCTTTTGCTTTTAAATCATCTTAATTTCTCAGTATAGCCCTCCTCCCTCCCCTCCCCTACTAGCCATCTCTTGTAGTGAAAACTAAGAGAGAGGAAAAAGGTCAATTAAGCAAAAACACCCAACATAACTGAATCTTATCACTAGAAGCCAAGGAAGGCGGGAAGTGCATTTTTTAACTCTTCTACTCAGCCAGGCTTGGTAATTATAGATTCATAGTGTTCGGCTCCTCTGTGTGTGTGTTCCATAAATATTGTTGTAGTCATTGTGTATATTGTGGTCCTGGTCTGTTCTCTGTTCTAAGGGCCATGGAACATGCTCCCTATACCAAGGACCCTTTCAGTTCTCAAGTCTCTGCCCTTTGTTCTAAGGCAGGTGGAACTTTCGAAAGGCCCTTCCTCAGCCATTTTCTCTTCTGGGATCAGGGCCTTGGGTCTGAGACAGTCTAAGGACCCTCCTAACTCAGGCCATTCTCTCCTCTAGTTTTTTGATGATAACCAGTTTCACTCACATTCCCTAGAAACAATGAGGAAAAAGTCACGTATCATTCCCTTCTGCCCCCCTTCCTGAGTCATGCCCTTTGCTCAGACCTTCTCAAGTATGAGCTGTGTGTGAGCGTGAGCAATGCCTTCTGACTCAGTCCTGCTTAGCTATAGGCTGGCTATAGGGTCTCTGTAAACCCTTTATTCAGAGCACCTGTGTTGGGCACTAATGATGATGGATGTATAGTATAGATAAGCCTTGGTGGGCGTTCCCAACCTGCTTAGATAGGAAGCTTGAGTTGAGTGAATGAGAAAGGAGAGGGACCCAGGCAGGGGCCATGCTGAGCCTGATAGCCCGTCCTCCCCTCCTGTACCCAATGGAAAACCTCTCCCCATCACCATCACATATATTCACATCTGCCAAGGCCTCCCCTTTGCCCTATCTCCCTGACTACTGAGAACAGGGTTATATTATATATTTGTGTTTCTCCCTTGGATCTCCCACCTCAGCTTGTTCCCCTAGGATGGCCCCAGTGACCACAACTCCCCACTTCCTTCTTCCTTCTGCCTCTTGAGATCTTGCTTTTCCTCCCAGGGCCTGCTATGGACTCCAGAGACCCCTTGCCATGACCTTTTCTCTCATTGGTGGCCCCTGACCAGCATAGTTTCTGCCACACAGTAGGCAGTTATGCTTGGTGTTTGATGGGTTGAGCTTGCCTTTGCCCCAGACACTGGACCCAACCAGCCACTGTACTTATCTGGGGAAACTTTGAGTCCTCCTTCCCTCCTAGTACAACCAAACAACCAAAGGGAAGCACCCTGACATTGTCTCCTTCCAGACTCAGCACAAAGCCACCTCCAGGAAGCCTGTGCTAATCTCCCCAACTGTAGTGTAGTGTACTTTCCCCCAAACTACCTGTAATTATTTTTAAATCTACATATATTTCTTTGTGGTACATTAGACAGGACATTGGACTTGGAAATCAGAAAGGCCTGGGTTCAAAGTGAACATCAGTCACTATTACTACTAATAGCTAGCATTTATATGTTATGGGCCAGGCACTGTGCTGAATGCTTTACAAATATTATTCCATTTGGTTCTCACTACAACCCTGGGATGTAGATGGTATCATCCCCATTTTACATTTGAGGAAACTGAAGCAAACAGAAGTTAAATGACTTGCCCAGGGTCACACAGTTAGTGTCTGAGGCTAGATTTGAACTCAGATCTTAGTGGTTCCAGACCCAGCCCTCTATCCGATGTGCCTAGATATCCACTTAGCTGCCTTGCTGCCACTACTTGCTATACGGGGTGTTCTGGGAGGGCTAAGACCTCTGATCTGAGGGCTTGCTGAGCCCTGTTCTTTTTTGTTTGTTTTTTTTGGAGGGGAGAAGGCAGGGCAATTGGGGTTAAGTAACTTGCCCAAGGTCACACAGCTAGTATGTGTGTGTGTCAAGTGTCTGAGGTCAAATTTGAATTCAGGTCCTCCTGATTCCAGGGCTGGTGCTCTATTCACTGTGCCACCTAGCTGCCTCAGCTGAGCCCTTTTCAGGGCTGCTCATCCACCTTTGGGATCCACCTAGCACCCAACCCTCACCCTCACGCCAAGAAGCTGGAGCATGCTCAGAGGCCACACTCTGCTAAACTGTCTCAGCAGACTCGCCAAGCCATGTTGGGGGTAACTGATGGGGTTCAAGAGGGTTGGTGAGTTAGGGCGATGGCTACCCCACGCATGTGAAGACTTTCCTGGTGGAATAGGTGGAAGAGAATCATTTGTTCCAATGGCCATGAAGGCAGCTTAGAGCTTGGTCAGAAATCAAAGGTCACCCACTCCATCCCAAGTCATCACCAACTGTCTTGACTTTTGTCTTGCCATCAGCTGCCATGACTCTGGAGGGGAGATTGAGGCCAAGTGTATAGCTATGCCTCACTTAAATCCATTTGAGACACACAAGTCAAGACTCAAGATGTCACCCCTGTGATGTCACTGGTCCCCTTTGAACAACAACAACACCTTGCTGTATGATTCTGGGAAAGTCACAGCCACACTGTGCCTCAGTTTCCTCATCTGTAAATTGAGAAGATTGTCCTTAGTCTCTATGGTCTTTTCCTGCTCTAAATCTATACATTGGATCTCCCCTGTTATAATGGAACCTTCTTGAGGGCAAAGAGTTTGTGTCACTTTTGTCTTTGCATCTAAGCACATAGTAGGTGCTTACTAAATGTTGAATGGATTGTATCTTACTCTTTTTTATGAACTGAACTTGTCATTTTATTGGTGTGCAGAGCCTTTAGTGAGGAAGCTCTCTCTCTCTGTCTAGCACCTTCTGTCCAGGTTAAGAGTCTTACCTGATGCCCTGAGAGGTTTAAGTGAGACTTGCCCAGGGACAGGTTTCCAGGATGTATCAGAGGGAGGATCAGAACTCAGGTCTTCCATATCAAGACATGCTATTCTCTCTCCTTGTACTCAGTAGGGAGAGGAACAGACTGGACCTCTGATTTCTCTGGTAGATGGAATTTTCTGGATAAGGACATTTCCTGTGCAATTTATAGTCTTAGAGGGTTAGTCACCCAGAACACTCCTCCCTCATCCCATGACCAATGTGCGTCAGAGGTGGGATTTGAACCCGTGGTTTCTCTTCTTTGCAGGTTTTCTCTCTCCCTGATCCTTCATTAGATACTAAATGAACGTTGCAACAAATTTAAATCAACTGGCTCTTCCCCTCCTACCTGTGTGTCCTTAAGCCAATCACTTCCCCAATCTGGGATTCTGTCTCTCCTTCCGAAAACACGGGAGGGTGTCAGACAGAGAGATCTTGAAAGGAGTGAAAATTATGTGTTTAGCCCTGCATTGGATGTTGTGAAGACCATAGAGCATAGTAAATTATTGGACTCCATCCCTCCCCTGAGGGAGAAGAGTTGGAGAGATAAGATTCACACAAAGGGTGGAGGGGCTATAGTTTATAATTAAGGACCAAAGTGTGTGGGATGGAGGATGAGTGCTACAGAATAACACAGGGTCATAGATTGTGAGCTGCAAGGGCCATCTAGACCAACATCCTCCTTTTACAGATGGAGAAACTCAGGGAGAGGAAATGTGGCCCAAGGTCACACAGGTAGGAAGGAGCTGTCCTGGGATTTGAACCCTGAATCTACCCTCCCCCCCACTGTAGCAGGAGGGAGGAGAGAGGGGCTCCTGAGAGAAGGCTGATCCTCAAAGGTTGGCTAGAGACTAGAACACAGAAGTGAAAGTTCAGAGGCAAGCCTGAACATGACCCAGAGGGGCAGAGCCCTTTTTGAAAGGCTGGAAAAATCTCCTACCTCTCCTCCCACTGGGGGGCCATGGGGCTTTGGGCTCTCCTGGGAGCAAATGGGACTTAACTAATTCCCAAAGAACTCTCTAAGGGGCCTGGGAAGGAAGGATTTTCTGGAACTGAAATTGTGTTTATAAAAAGGATCAGGGACTTAAGGCTGGCCTGATTTTAGAGATGATCTAGCTAAACTCCCTCATTCTACAGAGGGAGAAACTGAGATTGAAAGAGGATAACTGATTTGTCCCAGTTCACAAAATGTTTGGGTCCAAGGAGACCCTCTACCAAAATTAAAAAAAAAATCCCAGTGCCTGGTACATTTTTTCTTTTAAAGGAGCCCTCTCAATGAAGACTGGCATCTGCTCTACAATTCAGGTCCTTAGAGAGCTGCCCAGGGACACTGAGAGTTGAAGTGACTTGATCCAGGGTCCCACTGGCAGTCATCATCCCATCTGGGATTTGAACTGGGGTTTTCCTGGTTTTGAGGCATATGCAGACACTCTCTTCTTTGTCATATTGTGCTTGTCTCAATCCCTTAGCTAGAGGTCAGAGGCCCTGCTTCCTTGTTCTTTGTATTTCCTACTATGTGAAGGCTCTGCACGTAGTAGGTAGGCAATGAGGTTTGCTCATGAGCTTACCCAATCTGGTCCTCAAGATGAGTGAGAATTTGGGATTTATTTATTTATGAGCTTTTATTTAGTATTTTATTTTTCTCGTTACATGTAAAAACAATTTTTAACATTTGTTTTAAAAACTTTGAGTTCCAAATTTTCTCCTTTCCTCCTTCCCCCCCACTCCCATTGAGAAGGCAAGGAATTCAATATAGCATATATATATGTAGTCATGCAAAACACATTCATAATAGTCATGTTGTGAAAGAAAAAAAAGAGAAAAATAAAGAAAGCAAAAAAAAAAAAAACAACAACTAAGCTTCACTCTGTATTCAGACACCATCAATTCTTTCTCTGGGGGTGGATAGCAATTTTTCATCCCAAGTCCTTCAGAGTTGTCCTGGATCATTGTATTGATAGGAATAGCTAAGTCATTCACAGCTGATCATCTTACAATATTTCTGTTACTTTGTACACAGCACATTTCACTTCGCATCAGTTCACGTAAGTCTTCCCAGGTTTTTCTGAGAGTAACCAGCTCATCATTTCTTATAGTACAATAGTATACCATCGTAATCACATACCGCAACTTGTTCAGCCATTCCCCAATTGATGGACATCGAGAATTTGGGATTTAAACTGGACAATAGTTCAGGTAAATAAAAAAGAGACTTTGTCCTTTGGCTTTGGTGGGCAGAGGGAAATGAGCCATGGGAAGATCAGCTTCCACTGAGACAGTTTTTTCCTCTGTAAAATAGGGTGAATAGGTACATCACTATTGTCCCAACAACAGTATCTCCCATTTCCCTAGCCCTTAAAGGTGCCTACGGCTTATTTTAAAAGCAACATGGCATGTATAGTGGTTGTTGTTCTTCATCCTTTGCTTTTGAAGAGGAACATGACATCAGGAAGGTGATGTCTTGACTTGTAAGTGAATTGGATTTAAGAGAGGAAGGACTGGCTCCTCCTCCTTCTCCTCCTTTTCCTCCTTCTTCTTATCCTCATCATTTTGATATCATTTTAAAAGTTTTTAGGGGGAGATGGATGGATGGATGGATGGGTGAATGGGTGGGTGGGTGGATGGATCTGAACTCTGAATTGCAGACCAGGGCTCTACCAAACACTAGTAGCTTCCTCCATTCTCAATGATGGAGATGTACCCACAGCCGGCAGGGAGGAGGGGCTGCCCCCATTGATTACTAAAGGCCTACCTGCACACCCGGCCTGGCCCTTTGATGGCTCCCGGAGGTCTATAACCTGTCTCCTGTTGAATTGTTGGTTCCTGTGAGTCATAGTTTCATTCCTTCCCCTCCCTGCAATAAAAACCTTAGTGCCTGGACTTGGACCCCAGCTTAATGAATCATGTTCTCGCCTTCCCATTTTGAGGTCCAGGGTACAAGGAGCTGGGGCCATGACGTAGAAGCTTGCCTCCTCCCATTTTGCTGAGGGGTTCCCATTTGGCCACAGCCAAAGGCCCAAGTCCAGAGGCCCAAGCCTAGGTCAGCTCCCTGGTCCCCAAGGGCACCGGGCAACCTCTAGAACTTTATGACAGAGACTTTGCTCTCCTGGCCGGTGCTTTTGGCCCATCCCCCTCCCAAGGCCATGCCCGACTCTCAAGTCACAAGAAGTCAGTGTGTGAGGCCAGCCTCCAGGACCGCAGCTGCTCCTAGCTTGGGAAGCTTCTTCAACAAGTAAGGCCGATGGAGGCAGGGCTCTGGGCCCCCATCTTCCCTCTCCCGAGCCCTTCCTTTCTCCCATTGGTGAGCCAGCTTAGGGCATTCTCTCTGGTGCTTCTGAGACTTTACCCTTCTCCTTCCCTTTTTCAATCCCTGTGCCCCATGATTTCCGAAGGTTTTTCCAGTCTTCTGGTTGGGACTTTAGCAGCTTTTGAAATGGACAATTTTCATCCTTTGACAGAGATTTCTTTTTACTTCAAAAAACATTCAGACTGCTGTGAGACACCTTGGGAGATCTTAAAAGGACCTTGGGATCTAGAAAGTCAGTCAGATATTTCCTGTTCGAAGGCCCCATCCCAGCTCTGACATTCCATATCCTTAGCATCCAGAACAGAATATATTTCATCTGGAAGGAAGCCAAGGGTTTCTTAACCATCCCCCTCCCAAGGGGTCTCTGGAGAGATTTCAGGGGGTCTGTGAACTTGGATGGGAAAAGAATTCACATTTATTGGCACAAACCTCCATTTGAAACAGCTTTTCCTTCAGTTAGGAAAACTTAAAAACATGATTCTGAAAAGAGATCTATAGCCTTCACCAGACTTCCAGAGGCCTAAAAGGGATTTAACATAAAAGAGTAAGAACCCCAGATCTAATGTAACCCTCCCATTTTCCAGATGAAGAAAGTGGGGCCAATAAAGGATATAAGTAACTTGTTCAAGGTCATGTCCTAGTAAAAGTGGCAGATTTGAGACCAGAACCCTTCCTGTCCCATGTGTTTTCTGGTTTGGCCCGCTGCTTCCTTGTGAGAGGCCAATTTGGGGGCCTTTAAATATATAGATGGTTATGGGTATAGAAGATAACATAGTATAACAGCTGAAGAGACCAGCAAGTCTTACGGCCTTATATTAAGCATGAAGTCTAGAGATAAGTGATTTGGCCAAGACCACGCAATGTACCAGTTAGTAACTGAGTAGGAAAACCAGGTCTGACTTCTAGTGGAGTTTCTTTCCTTCTGGCTGTTTTTGGTTTTCCAATGGGAACCAGTGGAGCTCCCCTAAAGGGAGATCTTAGGCTGCTGCTGCTCCACGGTTTCGTGCCTGTTAGTGTAAGTAACAGGAAGGCAGGAAACAGTCTGGGAGAGGAGATGTGCGGTTCCGCAGTTATGGGGAGAGGCAGCAGGCCTCAGGCCCTGAGTCTTGGATGCTTAGCCATATGCCAGCTGGTGGTGGCTTGGCATGGTGAAAGAGCATTGGGTTCTGAGCAAGAGGGCCCAGCTTCCAAACCCTGCCTCTGTCACTTACACCATGGGATCCTGCTGAGTGACTTCATGGCCCTGGGGCTCAGCTTCTTCATGGCTAAGGACTGTGAGGTGTGGACCAGAGGGCCGCTCTAAGGTGCTTTCTAGCTCCAAATCTATGGAAGTGATTTCCCTCTTCTGGACTTGACTTACCCCCTTTGAAAACTACAGGGATTAGAAGAGAGGATGTCTCTAGTCCCTTCCAGTTCTGCTGTTCTGTGTTCTAAGGTCTCTCTGGCTTTGACACTGTGGTTCTTCCCAATGCTGATGTTCCATATTCTCAGATCTTTTCCAAACCCTTTCATTTTCTGTTTTAAGGTCTCCACCAAACATTCGGTATTCTAAAGTTCCCTCACAGCCCTGACATCCCCTGTCCTAGGGCCCCTCCCAGCTCCACATACTAAGGGCCTTCCCAGGCCTGTCTTGGGTCTAGAGCAGCCCTACAGAGGGTGGGAACACAGGGATCTTCAATGGCTGATGCCCTTGGGAGAGGGCCCAGTGGCAGGGGGCTGGCTCAGCTGCTGGTGGCCTAGGATGGGGCAGCAGGCCCGGGCTGCTGCTTTCCTCCTCCCTAACCCCTTCCTCTCGCCCAGATAACAAAGACGCCCAGCTCCCGCCCCCGAACCCCGCCCCCCGGTCCCTGGCCCCGCCCCTGGGCCCCGGCCTGGCCTGGGCCGCTGGGAGTGTGTGCCAGGATCTCGGCCCAGGTTGGGCCAATCCCACTTTCTGGACCGGGCTGGGGAAGGGGCCTGGGCCTGGGGAGAAGCCCTGGGCTCCCTTCCGAGACCCTCGTGGCCTACTTGAGCCTGGCTTCCCCCAGGCTGCTGCGGGCTGGGCCCAGGAGGCCAGGTAAGCCCCTTCCTCTCTCTCCCTTCCCTTCCCCCTTCCTCTCTCCCCTTCCCCTCCTCCTCCCCCGAGAAGGCAAACAAGGTTGGAGCTGTTGGCACCCAGAGGGCACAGTGGCATGAAGAGCAAGTGCATCCAGATCTGGGTGCAAATTCTTGCCATCTTTGTCTGCCTAGGCAAGACCCTTCCTCTCCCTGGGCCTCAGTTTCCCGCTCACTAAAATAAAGGGCTTGGATCAGATGGCCCCTGTCCCAACACAGGGCCAACTTAAGCATTAGATTTGGAGACTGTGCCTATTCTTTGGGCCCTACCCTGTACTAGCCCTTGGAGCCCAAGCAAGTTACTTTCCCCTTTCTGGGCCTCAATTTCCTCCTTCATGTTGTGACAAATGAAAAAAACCCAAACCTCATTGGCTGGTTTCTGGGTGGTAATTTGGTTTCTGTTGTTACCAGTGTGACTTTATAGGCCCAAGAAATTTAGAACTGACCTTAGGGGTCAGGAAACTGATGCAGAGGGTGGTGAAGTCACTGGGCTGAGATCAGAGCTGGGAATCAAAGTCTGAGGACCGACTCAGATATTAAACTGAAAGTTCCAAAGTCTTCAAGGTCAAAGAGCTGGAAGGTGTCATTTTCTCTGGCCTCTGAGCTTGAATTTTTCCTGGGAACTCCTAGTCCTGCTCTCTCCCTCTCCTCCCTCCCCCAGAGGCCACTGAGGTAATGAGTGTGAATGAGTGTGGTATAACCACTTAAAGTATTTAAAAAACCCCCAACCAGCCTCATGTCAGAGTTCTACTTTGATGTGGCTTTAAAACTGGTAATGTAAGGATATGAAGCAGCTTCTGAAGAGCTGACTTTGAACACTTCCACAATGAGTGAGCCAGTCATGGCCCAAACAGCCCAGAGACTCCCAAGAGTCAGTCTGGTTTGGTGGGCCAAGGCCTGGGTTGAGATGCTGCTGGCAGCTGAGGTGTGCTGGAACAGGGGTCCCATGGGCAAGTCTCTGGGGATCAATTACCTTTACCATATGTACCAAGTGATAGGGCAAGGAGTAGGGAACCTGTGGCCTCAAGGTCACATGTGGCCCTCTAGGTCCTCAAGGGTGGCCCTTTGACTGAATCCAAACTTCCCAGAACAAATCCCCTTCATAAAAGGATTTGTTCTATCAAATTGGACTCAGTCAAAGGGCCAAACCTAAGGACATAGAAGGCCACATGTGGCCTCTAGGTCACAGGTCACAGTGGATAGAGTACAGGTTATGGAGTCTAGAAGATCCAGGTTCATAGCTGGTACTTACTAGCTCTATGGCCCTGGGAAACCCATTTCCTCATGGTGAGTCTCAGTTTCCCCATCTGAAAAGTCTCTTGATCATCACAGAGTTTTAAAACTCTCCTTTTCTATGGTCTAAGGTCCTTCCCAGCTCTGATTTTGTGTCTGCTTGACGGCCTTCTCAGCTGGGACTTCCAGTGTCCTGAAGACCCGATCAGCTCTGATATTTTCTGTTCTAAGGTACCTTTCAGTTTTGACATTTTGTGTTCTAAGACATCTCCCAATTGTGACATTCTCTGTCCTGAGGCCCCTCCACTTCCAATATTCTGTGTTGTGAGGTCCCTGCCAACTCTGACAATCTATGTTGGAATTTGAGTTGAGTCTTAAGGGAAACCAGGGAAGCCAGAAGGAAAAGGTGAGGAGGGAAAGAACATTCCAGGCATGAGGGACAGCAAGTACAAAGGCAGAGAGGCTGGAAATGGGGCATCATGTTTGAGGAACTGCTGTTGTAGTTGAATCTTAGAGTTCGAGGAAAGGCATCAAATGGAAGGTTGGAGAGTTAGAAGGGATCCAGGTTGTGAAGAGCTTTGAACACCAAACGGAAGATATTTTAATTGATCCTGGAGGTAATAGGGAGTCACTGAAGTCCAAACCTGAGCTTTAGGAAAATCCATTTAGCAGCTAAGTGGAAGATGTTTGGACTGGAATGGGGAGAGGCTTGAGACAGGGGAGGCCAAGCATAGCACCATTTTGGTGGCATGAGGTACATTTTGTGAGTGGACAGGAAGGGCCTGACATGCAGGAGCCCCCCCCCCCTCATAAGTATTGGTTGTTGTGTCTTAGAACAAGAACTCCTGAACTTGTCCTTTCTCTTGGCTGGACCTGCCTAGCTCCAGGTGAAGGGGATGGAAGTGCAGTGTTCTTGTACTTTGACCTGAAAAGAACAGCATGCAAAGTTTCTCCTGGTGTATATATCTTCCTTGGGCAGGATGCTAATTTCCCAGGGTGGATCAAAGTCTTTCTCCCAGTCTGATCCTGAGACTTTGCCAAGTCCACTCAGCCCAGGGCCACTTTTCCCATGTCCTCTGGCAAAGGGATAATTCTTGACCTCTTCCCTTCTTCCTCTCTTCCTGTTGTACTTCCTGTCCTGTGTTTCTCCTTTCTCTTTTTCCTTTCATTACTAGACTCCCAGACCTATAGAGATCATCTGGTCCACTTCCTGATGTTGGTCTAGTTCTTGCTGTTTGCAGATCACATGCTGAGGACCTGGTTGGACCATGCCCCTTATTTCATGGATTATAGAGAAGTGAGGGACTTTCCCAAGGTCACATGTGCTCTCTCCCTCCCTGTCTCCTCTTTCCTTCCTTCTGCTGTAGTCAGTACACACCTGCATTGTTTTGTATCTGCTTTTGAACACAGTTGTGTGTAATTCCTTCATTTGTTCAATAAACATTTCTGTAGAGCCCACACAACTTAGGTATGACATGAACAACTTAGGTATGATATGAGTCCTACCTTCATGGAGCTCATACTAAAATGAGCTAATAATTTTAAAGCTCTTGGTACATAGCATTAAGTAACTTGCTCAAGGTTACACGGCCAGTTATTTTAGTATCTGAGGCCAGAACCGATCCCGGGTCTCCTGACTCTGGGGCCGGTACTCTTATTCACTGCGCCACCTGGCTGCCCCAAGCTATATACATGTTATTTTTATCATGAAGAAGGTGATGATGATGATGCATTAGTAGGGGGACAATCAATGAATGAACCCAGGTGACACAGGCCAGGCCTGACTCAGATGGGCCCAAGTTCATGTTTAGGACTGGGACAAAATCAGGCATGCATACCCATCTATCACTTGACAAAAAGAAGTTTCCTCATTCAGCAAGGTTGCACTATTGATTCAGTTGGGTGCAGGTTCCCTCCCTCTGGGTTGGCCATGATGGTGTCTTGGCCAGAAGGTCCCTACTCTGGGTGAGCAGACTTTTGTACCCAGGCCTGGAAATTAAATTAATGCCTTAAACTTTAGCCTCCTTGTCCCAATTCAGTCTTGAGGGGTTTTCAGATTGTGTTAGGTAGTGCTATTGTTCCTGTGATACTGTGTAAGTATAATGTACAATGTTACACAGGCTCATAACACCATGGACTTGGAACCTCAGAGGTCAACTAGTCCAACACACATTTTACAGAGGAGAAAACTGGGGCCCATGGAGGGGAAATGACTTATCCTAGGTCACACCTAACATCTGAGAACTGGGAGGGACTACTTAGTTCAATCCTTTTATTTTTACAGAGGAGGAAACTGCAGTTTAGAGAGGCGATGGCCATGTCAGAGGAGAGAAGCTGTTGTTAGAAATGATAGGACTTGGCAATAGATTGGATATGGGGATGAGAGTGAGGAGTCAAGGAGGACACTTCGGTTTAGAGCAGGGGTGGGGAACCTGTGGCCTTAAGGGCACCTGTGGCCTTCTAGGTTCTCAGGTGCGGCCTTTTGACTTAGTCCAGGTTTTACAGAACAGATCCGTTTATTGTCTTTTTATTGAGGGGATTTGTTCTGTGAAGTTTGGCTTCAGTCAAAGGGCTGCACTTGAGGACCTAGAAGGGACTTGTTTTGTGAAGTTTGAATTCTGTCAAGGGGCTGCACTTGAGGACCTAGAGGGCCACAGGTAGCCTTCAGACCCATCCTTGATTTAGAGCCATCGTGCCTGGGAGGATGGCCATGGCACGGAACAGTAACAGGGAAGTCAGGAAGAGGATGATTTTGGAGAGAGCACTTTCAGTTGAATGGAGACATCAGAAAAGATGATAATACGAGGAAAGGACATAGAGGTACTGATTGTAGAAGATCTTCTCAAGGATTTTAGCCAGAAAAGGGAGGAGAGATATAGGATGAGACTGAGAGGGGCTGGATGGATCAAGGAGGGCTTTCTGAAATGGGCAAGCCATGGGCATGTTTTGGGGCAGTAAGGGAAGGAGCTTATAGAAAGAGATTGAGGGTTAGTAACAGAGTCAGGATGATAGGGGAAGCCATCTGCTGGAAAAAGTGAGGCTCAAATGAGATCACTTGTGCACGTAGAGGGATTTGGCATCAGGCAAGGGCACCTCAGAGAGTGAATGGGATGGGAGGTGAAGGAGATGATGTTGGGAAGCACAGAAGTGATTTGAGATGAGGAAGAGGGGAGATGAGGGAGCTCTCTGGGAATAGACTCCATTTTATCTGTAGAGAGGAGGCAAGTTTCTCAGCTGGAGGACAGAGAGGAGGAGGTGGCTTGAAGAGGGATGAGAAGTTTTGAGAAAAATCTCAGTGGTGAGTGAGATAGCCACTTGATTAGGGAAGTCTACAGAGATTGCCATGTTACAATGAGGGCCCAGTTGAAATTAAGTAACATAAATTTGCAATGGGCCTGCTGGGAAGGGTTTCATAGTTTGCACTGGCTTTGTTCAGCAGCACTGGAGGAGCTTGGGAGGGAGTGGGGAGCGAGGAGGGGAGTGATCCAAGGCTAAGGCTGAGCAGGGAAAGATTGGGAATAGGATAAGGAGGCCAGGGGCCCCTTTCAAGAGCTGTCAAACTCAGGCCTGCAGGCTGCCTAGCCAGATTAAAATGTCTTTGGGAAAGGTTTAACAAAAGAAATAAAAACACAATATGACATAGGTCTTGTTAATTGTGTGGCTTTCTATGTCACTGTGTAGTCTTTGAGGCTGACACCACCATTGTAAATTATGCCCCCAAAGCCATTGAACCTTGCAGATCCTTTGATGGGGCGAACACTAGGTTTGTGTCAGAGAAGGAGGAAAAGCATTCATATGTACAAAAATATTTCTAGCAGCTCTTTTTGTGGTGACCAAGAATTGGAAATTGAGGGGATGCCTATCCATTGGGGAATGGCTGAACAAGTTATGGTATATGAATGTGATGGGATCCTTTTGTTCCATAAGAAATGATGAGCAGGAAGGTTTCAGAAAAACTTGGGAAGACACATGATCTCATGCAAAGTGAGCAGAAGCAGGATTTATCTAATAATAATAATAATAATAATAGCATAAATTCAAAGAACTTTGAAAGATTTAGGAACTCTGATTGACACAGTGGTACCAAAGGATTGATGATGTGGGCTCAGGGTACAGATTGAAGCGGATATTATTTTGGACATTGTGGAATTTGTGGACAATATGGAAATTGGTTTTGCCTGACTGTAAAGTTCTGTACATTTCTCACTATAAATACTGACTTTTCTTGCTTTATCAATCACTAGGAGAAAGGGAGCTGGGAGGGAAAGAATTTAGAACTGAAAATATGATTGGAAAAAAAGAATTAGAAGACAGTGTAGATTTCAACAGATTCACCAAAGTATCAAGAAGGGGAAGGGAGGAGAGTATAGTCAATGCAGGAGTGATGGACTGGGAAGAAACTGAGGGCTGGAGGGTCATAGTGAGGATGAAGAGCTGGGCTAGGGGTTACAAGGCAGAGGGAAAAATGGAATGCCAACAGATTCTGATCAGATTAAGAAATTTCCAAGCTCATGCTTATTGAAGTGGTATCTTTGTGGGTGATGGCAAGGTCAAGGATATGGCCATCTCTGAGTATAGCTGAGGTGGGATAGAGGTAAATTGAGGAAGCAGGAAGTTAGGATGTTTGAGGTCATTCAGTCAGCAAACATTTATTAAGGTCCTATTGTGTGCCTAGCAGTCTAATGTGGGAGACAATGCAAACAGCTATGTACTAAATTAGATAGATACAAGCTCTTTTGGAGCTAATCTCAGAGGGAAGGCACTAATACTAAGAAAGACTGACTGGGACAGGTTTATTGCAGAAGGGGGTACTTTATAGAAGCCAAGAAAGTTAAGGAAGATATGAGAAGGCACTGGGGACAGCCAGTGAAGATTCATATAGTCAGGAGAGGGAGTGTAGTGTTCCAGGACCAGCAAGGGGGTGACCCGGTCAGACCTGTGTTTAAGCAAGATCGATTTGGCAGCCCAGTGGAGGCTGGATTGGACTGGGGAGAGGCTTGAGGCAGGCAGACCCCCAGCAGCCAGGGCAATTGTCCAGGCGGGTGGTGAGGAAGGCCTGGACCATGGTGGTGGCAGTGTCAGGGGACAGAAAGGGACTCAAAGAAGGATCATTTGGAAGAATACCAATATGTATGCTAATGTTCCTTAATATGAGGGCAGGAGTTGGGGAAGAGAGAAAGACTGTGAGCAAGGCACTGAATTCATTGACAAAGGAAAGAGTGTGTCCTGGGAGTTTGGAGAAAACAGCTACCAGAAACTTGATTGTGTGATTAATATGGATTGAATGCACCTCAAATGAACCATCATTTCAATTTCAAACGCAGCAATTGAGGCCATGGCAGTGGGGGAGGTTGTCAAAGGACAGGGGCCATGGATGGATCCTTGGAAAACTCTCAATCTCGTTCTGGTCCTTGGGGATCAGAAGGAGCTTGCCAGGGGTGTGTGTGGGGGTGTGGGCAGGCAGGTGTGCTTGTATATTTCTTCTTGTGTCTGTGTTTCTGGGGGTGACTGCTTAGCTCCACTGTGAGAGGTAGGTTGGGCTTTCTGACTGGTCTGGGGATTGAAAGTTGCCTCTGACTCAGAATAAGGTCTATAAAATGGGACTGAGAATCCCCTCAGGGTCTTAAAGGAAATAGAGAAGACCAAATCGGAATTCTGGCATTATCTAATTTGATTTTACCACAATCTGGAGAGGAGAGGAAGAGGCCAAGTCACTTCTCCTCTCTGGGATTCAGTTTCCCTATATGTAAAATGGGATCAGACTAGCCAGCTGATCCCCTTCCAGCTCTGACATCTTGGGATTCTAACACTGGGCCTTCCCTGGGCCATGAGATACCAGGGAAAGGTGAGAATATTGGGTAGATTACAGCCTGCCTCTGCCAGGCAATCCTGGGCTGAGCTACCTGCTGGGGTAGGATCCTAGGCCTGTAAAGGGGGCCCTTGGAGACCACCTGGTCCAGCCCCCTCATTTTATAGAGAAGGAAACTGAGATTCAGGAAAGGGAAGGGACTTATCTAAAGAGACACACAGGATCCGAGATCTGGAGCTGGAAAGGGCCTCAGGGGCCACCTAGTCCAACCCCCTCATTTTACAGAGGAGGAAACTGAGGCCCAGGGAAGGGAAGGGACTTATCCAAGGTCACACAGAGAGCATTAATGCTGTAGTTCCTCCTCATTATTGGACTGATAGTGCTTAGGAGTGTCCTTCACCTAGAAGTGGAATGGGCTGCTTCAGAAGGTAGTGAGTTCCCAGTGACTAGAGAGGTCAAATAGCAAAGTGGTGAGATGCTGTAGAGGGATCCCCATTCAGGTACAAGTTGGATTAGTCAATTTACTTGAAATTTGATGATTCTTTGAGATTAGGTTCTCCTTTTGCAGAGGGGTAGTCTGAGGCCCTCAGTGGGAAATGGCAGTGCCCCTGTCCTCTGGGAAGAGAGAATAGGAAAGGCAGGCAGGCACAGTGCTCCCCAGGGCTTTGAATAACCCAGAAGTAGCAGGACAAATCACTTGGACCTTCTATCTCCTCGGTGAAGCAGCTCAGTAGGGCCATGACTAGAATGCCTGGCCTGGGGTTAGTGCAAGAGCAGCCTCAGACAATTCCTAGCTGCGTGCCCCTGGGCAAGTCACTTAACTGCTGGATGCCTCAGTTTCCTCAACTGTCAAATGGGGATCACTTGCCTCTCAGGGTTATTGCAAGGATCAAATGTGATCCAATTTGTAAAGACCATAGTAGGTGCTTCAAACTTGTCTTTCTCCCCTCCATGTACATAGCTTGTGTGTTTCTAATTGTTCTCCGGTCACTTGAGGGCAGGGATGACATTTCTGTCTTTCCTGGGCCCTGCTCTAAGCACTTAGCCCAGTAACTGACCCACAGGATGTGATTCGTACATGGTATTTGACTACAACTTGCTCCTCCTCACATAATGCAGTGGGGAGAAAGTTCTCTGCTCTCTCTCTTCTACCACAAAATCATCAAAATGCTTTTCACTCTTTTGTTTCTTCATCAACAACATAGAAAAATAAAGGATTAATGAACTGAATATGCAATTAAAAAGTCTATCAATTGCCAGGTGTGGTGGCAGCTGGCTGTAATCTCAGCA
>NW_027186316.1:1406022-1406272 GCF_028583685.1 Petaurus breviceps papuanus
GACTCAGGGGAACATAATCAGTGTCTTTATGTATTTGAAGGCCTATCATGAGGGGGAGGGGGATTAGATCCATTCTGTTTGGCCCAGAAGACAGAACTAAGAGTAGTTGCAGAGATGTGGAAAATTCCATAGAAATCACCAAATTGCAGGCTTGGATCAAATCTTAGACATTATCTAATCCAACCTCCACCAGAATAGAAATCCTTCCTATAACATCCCCAACCATCATTCATCCAGTGCCATTTGCAGA
>NW_027186316.1:1406282-1416541 GCF_028583685.1 Petaurus breviceps papuanus
TCCAGTGCCATTTGCAGAGCTCCAGTCATGGGGAATTCACCATGTTCCTCCTATAACATCCCCAACCAGCTTTTATCCAGTGCCATTTGCAGAGCTCCAGTCATAGGGAACACACTATCTCCCAAGGCAGCCTGTTCTGCTTTGTGGACAGATTTGAGAGGAGTGTCTTCCTTATTGTGAGCTAAAATGGGCTTCTCAGTAGCTTTCCCTCCATGGATCCTGTTTCCACCCCCTGGGACCAAGCAAAATAAGACTAATCCCTCCCTGGTGGAAAGTCTTGGAATATTCGATGTTATCCATCATGTTCCTCCTGAGTCTTATCTTCTCTAGGGGATCACACCCAGTTCCTTTCTTCTACCAGTGCTCTGCTTCCTTCCCTGGCTCCTCTTCCTCCTCCCAAGCCCTGAACATCGGATGGCTTAGGGTCTTCTTCACCCCAGAAATGCAGATAACAGTTTGTCAATATCCTTTCAAAAATAGAACTAATTTGAAAACAATGTTCCAGATGTGCAGGTATAGTCTGACCAGGGTTGAATACCAGAGACTATCTCATCCTAATGTCAGATTGTAAATAACCTGAAGATGAGGATTTGAAGGAACCAGGGCATCTTCTACTTGTGATCAATGGCATGTGTTATGATGGGATTGGCCAAGATCAGGAATTCATCTATTGCCATATCAGGCCTCAGTTGATGACCAAGGTCAGGATTCAGTCTGTGGTTGTGATCAGTACTAATAGCAGGGGTGTACATGGGGGTAGGGGTAAGAGGGAACCAGAAAGGGTCTCCTGCAGATGATGGGATTTGAACTGAATCTCCAAGGAAGTTAAGGAAGCTGAGAGGCAGAGGTGAGGAGGGAGAGCAATTCAGGCATGGGGCACAGCCAGAGTAAAAGCACTGAGGTGGGAGATGGAATGTCACGTGGGAGGAATAGCAAGGAGGCCACCTTAACTGGAAGATTGGAAAGGTCAGAAGGTGCCAAACTATGAAGGGTTTTAAATGCCAAACATCTGATCTCAGAGTTAATAGGGAGCCACTAGAGATTCTTGAATAAGGGAGTTACATGGGCAGACCTTTGCTTTAGGAAAGTCACCTTGGCAGCTGTGTGAAGGATGGACTGGAGTGGGGAGGGACTTGAGACACAGAGACCAATGAGAAGGCTGTTGTAATAATCTAAGTGAGAGTTGATGAGAGCTTGTACTAGGGTGGTGTCTGTGTGAATGGAGAGAGGAGGACTATGGGAGAGACATCAGTAAATTAGAAATGCTAAGATTTGACAGCAAATTAGATACATGGAATGAGTGTGAGTAAGGAATTAAGCATGTTACCAAAGTTACAAGCCAAGGTGACTGAGAAGACAGTGGCCATCTTGATAGTAATAAGAAATGTAGGGAGGAGAGCCAAGATGGAGAATTGGGGGCAGCCACCCAGTTGAACTCTCCTAACATTCCCCTTTGAACAACTTTAAAATAACACCTCAAATCAAATTTTGGAATAGTAGATCCAACAAATGGTTGGGGTGAAGCATTTTTCTCCCCTAAGAAAATTTAGGAGGTCAAAGGAGAAATTGGTGGTAACTGGGTGGAGACCAGTCTGGAGCCCACACATGTGGAGGGTGAGAATGAAATGAAGGGGTGAGGAAGGATGCACTGGGAGAAGAGGGGCAAGAGAGGTAGGATGGGGGAAATTATCTCGCGTAAAAGAAAGAGCTTTTACAATGGAGGGGGAAATGGGGGCATGGGCAATACTTGAACTTCGCTCTCATCAGAATTGGTTCAGAGAGAAGAATATATATATATATATATATATATATATATATTTATGCAAACATACATATATACATACATACATACATGCGTACACACACTCAGTTGTATAAAGAAATATAACTTATCTAATGGGGAAATAGGAGGGGAAAGGGGATAAGAAAAAGGGGGGGGTGATAAAAAGGGAGGACAGATTAAGGGAGGCAGAGAAATAAAATAGACTTGAGGAGGGGCAGGATAAAAAGAGGGAGAAAAAGGAACAGAAGAAAACGAAATGGAGGGAAATACACGGTTAGTAATCAGAACTCTAGATGTGAATGGGTTGAGCTCATCCATAAAGCAGAAGCAGACAGCAGAATGAATTAGAAACCAGAATCCACCAATATGTTGTTTATGAGAGACATATTTGAAACAGAAAGACACACAAAGTTAAAATAATGGGCTGGTGCAAAATGGGTCGGAATCATGATTTCAGACAAAGCAGAAACAAAAATTGACCTAATTAAAAGGGATAATCAGGAAAACTACGTTTTTGTGAAAAGATTCCATAGACAATGAAGTAATATCAAAAGGTTTTACAGCAAGTTTCTCTAATAAAGACCTCATTTCTTAAATATATACTGAGTACAGAACTGAGTCAAATTTATAAAAACAGAGCCATTCCCCAATGCATAAATCATCAAAGGATATGAATAGGCAGTTCTCAGATGAACAAATCAAAGCCATCTATAGTTATATGAAAGAAATGCTCTAAATCACTACTGATTAGAGAAAGGCAAGTTAAAACAGCTCTGAGGTAGCTTACCACCTGTAATGCAATGCCAAGGAAAGGCAACTTCCCAAGGTTCAGAATACCAGCATAGGTGCTCTCCATTTTACTCAGTGACAAACCAAGAACAGAGAAGGTCAAAACATGACATCATTCAAAATACAGCATTTACTAAGTGTGATTAAATAATCTCCAAGTACTACCCCACCCCAGGACCTTCCAATCATTCAATCAATTACAAAGTCCCTGTTCTAAATACTTCTCCACCCCTAGGCTGTACCTTCATTTAGTCCATCACAAAGCCCCTCTTCTCAAATGGAGATTAGTTTCCAATCTAAGTAAAGTACATTCATTTATTCAACCATAGAACACAAAAAGGTCAAAAGTTCCCCACCCCTGGATCACAATTGAATCTACCCCAGAGTTACACCAAGTTTAAACACAGCACTTAATACCCAAATGGAGGTCTTTTCTTCATCTTGACACGAGGCAAGTTCTCAGCAATCTTAGTTCCTGGGGAGACAAGACTTAGCAAAACCACAAGATACATTGCCAGTCCCTTCATGAATTTATCCTCTGTCTGTAGAACAGTCCTAGAACCCCTGAACACATTAGCAAAGCCCTCTCCCAGGATTTCTGTAAACATACAACAAGAAAATCCTTCTTCAGGGCTTCTGAACCAACAGAAAGGCTCCCAGACCCCTGCAACAACAGCACTGTCCTTCACCAGTGGACAGTATTCATTCTGTCTGCAGGACAGTCTCCAGACCCCTGCAACAACAGCACTGTCCCTCACTAGTGGACAGTATTCACTCTCTGTCTGCAGGACAGTCTCAGGGCTTCTTAGCGAACAGCCAGGTTCCAGGACTTCTTCAACAAAAGGACTGTCTTTCACCAGTGGACAAATCTGGCAAAACAACATCAAAACAGACAGACAAAGTACCAGCAAAACAGCCATGTCTCCTCAGTCCTTGGCAGCTCAGGGGGCAGGTCTCAAAAGTCCAGGGCAATTCAAAGCGGCCACCAGCAATTCTCTTAGTCTCTCTCTCTCCACGAGGTGCTGCTTCCAAAAAGATCTTCCGCCTCTCTCTAGTGTCTCTCCAAATCTACCTCACCAGCTCCTCCCAGTTCAGGACTTTCTTTTCACATCAACAAGCCCATCCCACAGGTGGGATTAACAAACTCTGGGTTTTAACACAATCAATTTGAAAACCAAGCCAATACAGGGGAATCTTTAATTGCCATTACTATCACAGTGCTGGAGCAGGGATTCTTGACCTGGCATTCATGGATAGATTTCAGGCGGTTGGAGAACATGGATGGGAGAAAAGGGTCAGCTTTATTTTCCCTAATCTTTTCTTTCTTTTGTGAACTGATTTTCTTTTTTGTATTTTAAAACTTGTTCCTGAGAAGGTGTCCATACACTGTGTCCGTAGACTGCCCCATAGACTGCCCTGGCATCACTAGCCAAGGAGTCCAGGAAGCCCTCTGCTCTCAGGAAGGGCCACTTGTCACTGCTTTTCTGCTTCTCCCTCTCCCCTCAGGGTGGCTGCTGGTTTCCTGGAGCCCGGCAAGGACCGAATTGGGAGTATCTACCATAAGACTGTCTATAAAGAATACTCAGACAGCTCCTATACAACAGAGGTGGCCCAGCCAGCCTGGTTGGGCTTCCTGGGCCCTGTGCTATGGGGGGAAGTGGGGGACGTTATCCTCGTTCACCTAAAGAACTTCGCCAGACGCCCCTACACAATTCACCCCCATGGTGTCTTCTACGAGAAAGACTCTGAAGGTCAGCCGGTGTGCCCTCTCTTCCCCAGGCCAGGCCCCTTTTCCTGATTTGAGGGAGTTTGGAGGGGCTTCTGGAGGGCCCTTGCAGGCCAGGAGTAGGCAGACCTGAACTCAAGGCCTGGCTCTGCTGTCAAAATGGGCACTTCCTTGACCTCTCTAGGCCTCAGTGGCCCCCTCTATAAAATAAGGCTAATAATTATGTTCGGCTTACATTGAGGATCAAATGTGTGGTTTGTGGGGGAGTGTTTGGAAAATCTGGAAGTACTGTTCACAGAGCTTGAAGCCAAAGGGTTCAACATGTTAGAGTTCCAACATGTTTATTTTACAGAAAAAGAAACTGAGGCCCAGTGTGGACTGGCCTGAAGTCACCTAGTAAGGGAGTAGCAGAGCTGAGTCTTGAAACCAGATCTTGTGGCTTCCTATTCAGAGCTCTAGTTTATATCATGAGGTGACACCAGCTGGGACAAGCGGCCATGAGTCTGGTACCAGGCTCTTCAAACTCTCATCTCAAAGAGATCCTAGGATTTAGTGCTGGAGGGAACTTTATGTGCCCCAGCTGGGCCAGCTCCTTCATTTTATCAATGAGAAACCAGGGAGAGGGAGGGGGCACAGAGGGAGGGAGAAAGAGAGGAAATGAGATAGGAAGGGAGAGAGGAAGGAAGGGAAGAATGGAGGGAGGGAGAAAATAACTTTCTGAAACTTGAAAAATAATTTGGCTCACAGGGAAACCTATGCCAGTCCCTGTGCCAAGTTCTGAGATACAAATACAACCCTAAGACACCCCCTAAATGGATGCTGGGAAGTGGGGGGCAGAAGGGTACCCACTTGAAGCCTGCCATTTAGTACCAGGGAGGCCTAGGCCCTGGCAGGGTAAGGCAGACTCTTCATGCAGCATTCTCTCCACTATTCATGTAAAAACTGGTCTATTCTCTTAGCACTTTGGGCCTTAGGAGCTCTCGGTCTTTGACTGCTGGGTAAAACTTTTCTCACCTGGGGGAACTGAGGTATGGGACAGGCCAGAACCTCCCTCAGGTTGGTGCCTCCTAGATCCCAGAACCCCCCTTCCCCAAACCTGGCAGCAGAACTCAGGTGACTTGGGTGTCTTGCTTCCCAGACTAATCTTCCCCCAACCCCCTTGTGCAGAGGTGAGGGTGAAGAGGAAACGTGTATTTTTTCTGTTTCCCAGGTTCCCTGTACCCAGATGGTACCTCTGGGGGGCTGAAAGCAGACGATGCCGTTCCCCCAGGGGGGAGCCATACCTATAACTGGACTATCCCTGAGGGCCACATGCCCACCCATGCTGACCCTGCTTGCCTCACTTGGATCTACCACTCCCATGTGGATGCTCCCCGAGACATTGCCTCTGGCCTCATTGGGCCCCTCATCACCTGCAAAAGAGGTAGAGTCTCCTAGCCAGAGGAGGAGGCTGGGGCTGCTATTGGGATGGGAAAGTTGACAGCTGCCACCAAGAGCCCCCAGAAGGCCACCGGCTTCTCCTCCACTCTGAGGCTGTTTTTAGGCAGTAGATCAAACAGAGAGCCCAGGCATCTGGGAACCTGTGCTATGGCTGGAGAGGAAGTGGCCAGGAGATCCAGAGCAGGCCTTTGTGTGGTGGCACAAGGTAGCTGTGGGGCGGTTTTCCCTGTGCGTCTTTGTGTTTCCCTGTGGGAGGTCTCAGGAACCAGGCTGTGCTATAGAGCTGCCTGATATCTTGGACCCAGACAACAGGAAGGGGCTGGGGGATGAAGACTCTCAATGTTACAGCGTTATTGACTGTCAAAGTCAGCAGGACTGCCTTCCTCCATCCCTTTTTACACTACCATCTTATGCCTCCTCCCTCACCACCTTGGTGAAGCTCACTGTGGTATGTATGTGGGTGTGACCAGGGTGGGGCCTACTCAGGGTGTGGCCTTGGTTGGGGTATGGATTTTTAGGGTTGTGGCTGGTTTGGGGGAGGGATGTTAGGGGTGTGGTGAGATTGGGGGCTTGGCCAGGGGAAGGTATGGCCTGGCTACATATGTGATTAGGAGTGGGACTGTGGTCAGGATGTGGCCCTAGCTAGGTCTGGGGCAGGATGGGTGCAGGGTAAGCTATTTAAGTTTTAATTGGAGCCCCACATCAGAAGGCCATACACCCTTCCTGCCATTGGCCAAACCTTCCTTGTGGGATGTTTCCTCAGTTTCCTCTCCTGTCCCCTTTGTCATCCAGCCCTTGGGATTCTTCATGGCCTTTTCACTTCATGCCTCCAGGCACCCTGGCTGGAAGCTCCCCTCCCAGGAGACAGGATGTGGACCAACACTTCTTCATCCTCTTCAGCGTGGTAGATGAGAATTTGAGCTGGCTCCTGGATGAGAACATCGCCTCCTTCTGTTCAGACCCTGCCTCAGTGGACAAAGAGGATGAGGCTTTCCAGGAAAGCAACAAGATGCACGGTGAGCCTGCCAAGGGGAGGCAGAGGTGGAGGTGGGGCTTCATGTCCTTGGCCTGATTGGCAATGCACAGTCTCTGGGCCCCATCAGCTTGATGAGATGGGAGCATCTCTGGCCATGGGTGCCCAGGGCGGAGCAAAGGCAAAAAAGAGTAGGATGGGCCACTGCCATCAGGCAGATCATCAGGAACTCTAGAAGGTCTGCCTGTTTGGGCGAGGAATTGGCCTTTCCCAGATTTCCTAAAATGTCAGAGCTGGAAGGAATCAACAAAAAACCTTTATTACACAGTACTCTGTGGCAAGCACTGTGCTGGTCCCTTGGGATAGAAAACCAAAACAAGCATTCATTGAGCACCTACTGTATTCCAGGCACTGTGCTAAGGCTGGGGATGTAAAAAGAGGCAAAAGACAGTCCCTGCCCTCAAGGAGCTTACAGTTGAATGGGGAAGACAACATACAAATAGATACAAAGGAAGGATACAGGATTGATAGGAGGGAAGGCCCTGGAATTCAGAGGGCTTGGCAAAGGCTGCCTGGAGGAGACAGGCCTTCAATCGGGACTGAAGCAGAGGAGGGGTAGTGTTCCAGATCTGGGGGACAGCCAGGTAGAAGGCCTGGAGCTGAGATGGTGGAGCAGCCAAGAGGCCGGTGGCGGAGAGTAAGGATAAGAAGTCTGGAGAGGTAGGAGGGGGCTGGGCGATGAAGGGCCTTAAATGCCACACTAAGCCTGCTGAACTTGCTCCTGGAGGCAGAACTGTGACTGGCTACACCGCCTGCCAAGGGCTGCCCTCCCCAGCTCCTGGCCAGGCCCTGCAGTGGCATGTTTCTCATCGGACCTTGCCCTCAGTTTCCCCTTTTGCTCACCCTGCCCCCATCTTCCCCAGTGTCCCTTGTCGCATTCAGAGGAAGCCCCAGTGAGAGACAGACAAGACACAGCTCACGTGAACTTGTGTAGTGTGTGCGTGTGTGCAGATGTGGTAAAGGAAAGGGAGGCACAGAGTTATGAGACTTGGCCCCTTGCCTTGAGGACATCACAGTCTAGGAGAAACAATATTCTTATAGTTATTCCATCTTGTTACCTAGTTACATGAGTGTAGAGAGCTAGGAGAGGCAGCAGAGTCCAGTTACTCCAACCTTTTCATTTGGTGGGAGAGGAAACTGAAGCCCAGGAAAGGAAAGAGGCTTGTCCAAAGTGGCATAGGTAGCAGGCCTCAGGTATGAGATTTAAAGCCCAAATCCTTTGAGGCCCAGGCCGGGGCTCTTTCACCGAATTGGGCTGTCTCTAAACCCAGATCTGGCCCTGGGGTCAGTCCCATGATTCCTCCAGACCCAGGACTGGGTTTCTAACTCCAAACCTTAGGGGCCTCCTTGCAGTATACCGTGCTTCCTTCTTGGGTCCAAGGGAGGGTGAGGTTATACCCAGGCAGGCTCTGGGTAGGAGGTATGGGCCAGGACAGGACATCTGATGGCTTCGGATGGTCAAGAGACAGGGATTGTGGACTCCCAGGCAAGGTGAAAGTTAGATTGAACTCTGAGGAATTTCTCCACACCCTTATTGCCCTTTTCTCTTTGTTTTAACCTGGACTTTTTCGGATTGTGTGGTTGGGAGTTCTGTAAGTTTTCCTCACTACCTGTGTGACCTTGAGCAAGTGTCTTCACCTCTCTGGGCCCCAGTTTACTCATCTGTAGAATGGAAGCTCCTAGGGTCCTAGCTCTAGAGCTGGAGGGACCTTAGGGACCACTGAGTCAGATTCCCTCCTTTTCCTCCTCTTCCATCTCTCAACCTGCTGTTTGTTTCCCTCCTATCTGCACACATGCCCAGCCTCCCAGCCTCCTTAGTGGAGCCTTCCATTGTCCCTAACTATCATCCCACAGCTCTCCTCCTTTTTGTGGCTAAACCTGAGAAGGTCCCCTGTAAGAGATGCCTCCATTTCCCTTCCTCTCTCTCTCTCTTCTTGAATCCTTCCACTCTGGCTTGAGATCTCATTGGCACTCCCAGTCGGCTCTCTCCAAAGTTACCATTGATCTCTTAATTGTCAAGCCAAGGCCTTTCCTCAGTCCGAATCCTCCTTGACCTCTCTTCAGCCTTGGACATTATCAATCACCCTCTTCTCTTTGATGATCTCTTTTCTTGTCACTCCTCTCTCTCTTGAGGTCCTCCTTCTGCCTTTCAGGTGGCTCTTCTGTCGACTTTGCTGGATCCTGCTCTAGATCACACCCCCTCATCATAGCTGCCCTCCACGGTTCTGTTCTGGACCCCTTCTCTTCTCCCTCTTGACCATTTCATGGAGATCTCATCAGCTCCCGTGGATTTCATTACTCTCTCTGTACTGAGGATTCTCCCATCTGCCCACCCTGTCCCAATCTCACATCTCTGATTGCCTTTCAGACATCTTGAATTGAATTCCAGTAGATATCTTATGTCCCAAACTGAACTCATTATCTTTCCCCCAAGCCCTCCCAAACTATTAGTGTTGAGGGCAGCCCCATCCTCCCACTCCCTCCTGCTTACACCCTATGAGTTATTCTGGACTCCTCACTCTCTCTCACCCCCCTATATTGAAGCTGTTGCCGAAGCCTGGTGATTTGACCTCTGTGGAAGCTCTTTAGGATGCCCCTTTGTCTCCTCAGCCACTGCCCCACCCTGGTGCAGGCCCTCATCTCCTCTATTTGCAAATATTGCAAGATCCTTCTTGGGGGTGGGGTGGGAGGGCTGCCTGCCACAAGTTTCTCCCCACTCCAATCCATCCTCCATTCAGCCACTGAAGGGATATCTCTAAAGCACAGGTCTGACCATGTCACCTCCATACTCAGTAAACTTCAATGGCTCCCTATGGCATCCAGAATCCAATCCAAGATGCTCTGCTTGTCATTCAAAGCCTTTCATGACCCAGCGCCCTCCTACCTCCCTGACCTATACTCTGGCCCAGTGACTCCAGCCTCCTGGCTGTTCCACAAGTGAGATCCTCCATCTCTCAGCTCAGGGCATTCTCTGTGGCTGTCCCCCACACCCAGAATCTTTTCCCTCCTTTGTTCTGATTGCTGAACTCCTCTCTGGCTTCCTTTAAATCCCAACTAAAGTCCGACCTCCTACAGGAAGCCTTCCCCATCCCCTCTTCATTCCAGTGCTTTCTCTCTGGTCATTATTTCCCATTTATCCTGGCTATGGCTTGTTTGTATGTATTTATTTGCATGTTGGGTCCCCTATTTGATTGAGGGTAGGACCTGGCTTTGCCTCCTTTTATATCCTCAGCACCTAGGACAGTGCCTGCCAGGTACACATGGTGGGTATTTCATAAATGCTTGTTGACTGATGCCTGGAAAAGTTAAGCGACTTGTGCAAAGATAGGTGAGGAAACTGAGGCCCAGAGAGGTTGAATGACCCAGATCTTCTGATTTTCTACCACATCTAGAGCCATGAGCCTATGAGCTCTCATCCCATATTTTGAAGATGAAATGATGAAGATCATGGCCTCACATCATTTAGGATCTTAAAGCCCTATACAAGT
>NW_027186316.1:1416551-1449307 GCF_028583685.1 Petaurus breviceps papuanus
CTTTGTCATCTGTGTGACCTTGGACAAGTGACTTTCCCTCCCTGGGCCTCAGATTCCTCATCTGGAAGGAGATAGGGGTTGGGCTGGATATTCTCCATGGTCCCCTCCAGCTCTGATGTTCTGGGATCTTGGTCTTTTTTGTAGCAATCAATGGCTTTGTCTTTGGGAACCTGCCTGAGCTGAGCATGTGTGCTGGGGAGCGTGTGGCCTGGCACTTGTTTGGCATGGGCAGTGAGGTGGATGTGCACACAGCCTTCTTCCCTGGGCAGATGTTGATGATCCGGGGCCACCACACAGATGTGGCCTCCCTCTTTCCAGCCACCTTTGTGACTGCTGAGATGGTGCCCCAGGTCCCTGGAAGTTGGCTACTGAGCTGCCAAGTGAACAGTCATCTGAGAGGTATGATGTTTAGGTGCTCCTGGTCCCCTGCAGAGGCTCTAGCAAGGGAGGGTCTTTGGGCCAGGGCTGTCTAGATAGAGGGCCCAGAAAACTAGAGTCTGAAGACACCGGAATATGGTTTGGAGGAGAGTGGGGTGTCTGTGGGGGTACTGTGTGCAAAGACAGTGGCATTCTGGGAGAAAGACAGTAGTGCCTGGTAGCAGAGCTTAGGAATACCTGTATGTTAGCACAGTCTGAAAGGCAAGGCACCTGATCTGTGGGAGCAAGAGAGCAGCAGCTGCTCTTATAGTTTTCTGTCTGTGAGTAGAGAGAGTTCTGACCTCTGGGGTAGTATTAGGCTGGTGGTAGTCAGTCAACAAGCATTTATTAAGTGCCTACTATGTGCCAGGGCTGTATCAAGTGCTGGTGATACAAATAAAAGTAGTAATACAGTCCCTGCCCTTGAGAAGCTCACAGTCTAATGGGAGAGAAAACCTGTAAATTAATTTGATACAAGATACATACAAAGTAGACAGGAGGTAATCTCAGAGGGGAAGATTCTAGCAACTGAGGGGCTTCCTGCAGAAGGTAGGATTGGACATGAATCCTGAGGGAAGCCAGGAAGGGGAGCAGCTAGTGCAAATGCCCAGAGTTGGGAGATGGAAGAAAATGGGGGGAACAGTTGGGAGGCTGGTGTTACCAGATCACAGAATACAGAGATGGGAGGAAAGTGTGGGAATCCTGGAAAGGGAAGAAGGTCTGGTTGTAAAACAGAGGCCTTTCGATTTGATCCTGAAGGTAATAGGGAGCCATGGGAGTTTATTGAGGAAGGAAGTGACATGAGTAAACTTGGTCTTTGGAAGCTCACAATGGGGGTTGTGAGTCTGGGGGACTGGGAGGATGGCCACAACCTTGACATCAGTGAGAAGACTGGGAAGAAGGGAAGGTGTGGGGGAAAGATAATGAGTTCTGTTTTGGATATGTTGCTGAGGAGATGCTTATGGGCCATCTGATTTGAGAGGCCCCCAAATCAGTTGATGTGAAACACCAGGGCTAGGAACTGATAAGATCACCAAGGAAGATAGTTCAGAAGGAGAAGAGGAGGTGGCCCAGGGCAGAGCCTTGGAGGATGCCCATGGTTGGAGGCCATGACCTGGAGCTGGCAGAGGAGCCTGGGAAGGAGCGGTTTGCTGGGGAGGAGGAGAGCCAGAAGAGGGTGTCAGGGAGGAGAGGTTGATCCTCAGCGTCCAAGGTCAGGAAGGCTGAGGATGGAGGAGAGCCTGTTAGATTTGGAAATCAGGACATTGTTGGTACCTGCAGAAGGAGCAATTTGAATGATGAGGGCAGAAGCCAGAATGTAGAGTTCAGAAGAGAATGAGGGGAAGGGAAGTAGGCTTAAATGAGGGAGTGTGATTGGGATGGTGGGTATGGTGGTCTTTTCCTTGGCTACACCAGGCCTGCTGGTGATGTGGGGCTGAGATGTGTGGGCTCAGGGTTACTGTCCCCTGTCCATCATGCTGTCCTTTCTCCAGGTGGAATGGAGGCACTCTATGAGGTCAAGTCATGCTCCATGGCCCACTCGAAGGCTCCCCTTACAGGCCAAGTCCGACGGTACTTCATTGGGGCCTCGGAGGAGCGCTGGGACTATGGGCCTACGGGGAGAGATGGAAGAACTGGGAAGAGCCTTCAGGAGCCAGGCAGGTAAGAGGTACCCTCCAGACTGGGCACAGGAGCCCTTTCTCTTTCTCTCGGGTCCTCTCTGCCCTTGGTATTTCCTTTTGCCTTTCTCCTTTCTTCCACCTCCCCCATCAAACTCTTGGATTGTAAATGCTCAGATACCTACTGACTGAGCTAGAACATTCTGGAGGTCTCGTGACCATAGAACTCTGTATGGAGAGCCCAGCCTGAGAGCATAGTCCAAGCTGGAAAGTTTCTGAACAATGACTGAAACAAGCAGAAACAGCTCTGGTTTGGGAGTCAAGAGGAAACAGGGTTCAAATCCTGCTGCTTCTCTGACTTTGGGCAAGACATTTCTCCCCTCTGGCCCTCAGTTTGCTCATCTGAGAAATGGAGTGATTACATGAGATGGCTTCTGGGGTTCCTCCAGAGTAGGTGACCTCAGGAAGGTTCCTTTCTTTTTTAAGTTTAAACAGTATTTTATTTTAATAATGGGCCATATCATGTCAGTCTAAATCATTCCATTATGAAGATTTCTCCATTGAAAACTTACCATTTCTTCCAACATTTCAAGCAAGCACAGTTTTAGTTTACATATCAGTAACCTTGATAAGTACTTAATCTTCCCTCTTCTAATACTATTTCCCCTTTAAAAACTTGCTCTGGGTCATCGAATTTATAATACACAGGGTACATAGTGCTACAGAAAAAATTTACAAAGATAACATAGTATATGTCGTGTAAGAGTACAAAAGATCCTGTTCCCGAAGATATATTTTTTAATCTCGATTTGCAAAAATGTATTATTTTATAAATTAAGCTACAGTTCTGTGGTGTTTATATCTGGGCAGGTTTCTTAAAAAGAGGGAGCTGTACTAGCTGGCCTCTGAATGCCTTTTCCAAGCCCGGGCAAGTCCCTTTGCCTCCCTGGGCCACAGTTTCCCACTCCGTAAAATGAAGGGGTTGGACTAGCTGGTCTCTGGTGCTCCTTCCTGCTCTAGACGTAGGATCCTGTGGGACTTGGGCTGGCCTGGTGGAACACAGGAGAGTAGGCAGGTGGCCCTTGGGAAAGGACCTCCGGTGCCTCAGCACCACAACAAATGTAGGGGCTTCTTGCTTTTTCCTTCTTCACAGACTTACTGTATCAGAGACAGGAAAGGACCTTGAGTGTTCAGAGCTGCAGGGACCCTTAGAGCTAATCTGGGCTAACTCCCCTCATCTTACAGATGAGGAAACTGAGGCCCAGAGAGGTCACATCCCAAGTCCTCCAGCCAGGGTTGGAGGACTTGTCCAAGTTCCCCCCCCCCCCCCCCCACACACATGAGTTGTATGGTACTTGGAGAATCGAGGCCCCAGTGTAGCTCCCAGAAGAAGCCTCCAACTCGGAATTTTCCTTCCACCAGGCAGCTTGGTGTACTGCCCTGGGAATCAGAAGGCCTGCTAGGATAATGAAGAGTCTTGCTCTGGGTGCAGTCTGCTGCAGGGGCCACAGCCAGCAGCCCTGGGCTGGAATTCTGGCTGTCACAGTTACTCATTGAGTGACCCTGGGCAAATCACTTCATCTCTGGAAATGAAGACAGCAGTCCTTGAGAGCTGCTTTGGAGGCCCTGAAATGCTTTGTTCCATGTCACAGGGCTCAGCAGTTCTAATTAGCTCCTTTTACAACTGTGGACACTGAGGGATTGGCCCAAGGTCTTCCGGTCAGTAGCCTTGGAGCCAAGTCCCCTTACTAAATCAGGCACTCTTTTCATTCACAGAGGTCAGGGGGGTGGAGGGACTGTGTTTGGGGAAGGGGTAGGCGGTGTTGACAAGGCTAGGGGAGTGGGATGGGGCCCATCACTGCACTTGGGGCTTAGCTGCCTGCCTAGTATCCCATGGAGATAGGAGAAGGGAGCTTTCCTTTTTTTGTTTTTTAATGTTTGATGAAGGCATTTATATGTTTTTCTATCACTACTGTTTCCCCACAGTGACCCCCTCAACCCTAAAATCAACAAGTCCTCCTTTATAACAAATAAGTGTAGTCAAAATAAGTCACCATCTGGGCATTGTGGGACCTTCTTCCATACCTCTAGTCCACGTGTCCTCTCCTTCATCAGGGGTTCTTGGAAGTCAGGATCAGTGACTGTAGTGCCAATACAATATTTACAGAGCCCACGATCACGATAAAGACCGTGACTGATCATAGGATCATTGGCTTATAAGCTTTGTCATTACAAAGGAGTCTGTCCCCAAGGCTATTGAGTCCAACCTCCTCATTTTATGGAGGAGGAAACTAAGGCAAAGGGAGAAGTGACTGCCCCAAGTTCACACAGCTAGTAAGTGTTTGAGACCATATTTGAAGCCAAGTCTCCCTGACTTCTGGGCAATAAAAGCGCATGCTATTCCTGTACTGGTTTGTTGACAACTCATTTTGCTTCTACTTCTCTGATGAATATTTTCTATGCATGGCACTCTTTCTTTCCCCTTGGCCCTAGGGGTCCATGCCCAACAGTGGTATTGCTGGTTTGCACAGTCCAGTGACTTTCAGAACTGTGGCCCAAACCCAGATTCCACAGCATTCCATGTGTGTTGCCCCCTCCAGTCATCTACACCAAGGCCTGGGGATCTCAAAGGGGGCAGGAGATGGGGAGTGAAGTCATGTGACAATTGGGTCTACCTGTCCTAGCGACTCGGCAAAGTACTTCCAGAAGAGTTCCAGTCGGATTGGGGGAAGTTACTGGAAAGTCCGCTACGTCCAGTACACAGATGAGACATTCCAGACGAAGCTGCCACAGTCTGAGGAAACCTTGCACCTGGGCATCATGGGTGAGCCTCGCCAGGGTAGAGTTGGAGCCTCGAGAACATGGGGCTGGGGCAGGCCAGAGAACTGGGAGCAATTGGCCACTGTGCTGGGGAAGACCTGGTTTGAGCTCTTCCTGCATCCACAGCTAGAGTAGAGGGGTGGACAATAACAATGGCCTCCTGTGGACCAGGCACTGTCCTTGGTGCTGGAGATGCAAAGACAAAGTCTGAGCTCTCCTCTGCTTTGAATCAGTCAACAAGCCCTTACTATAAACCTAAACCGGGGCCTCCTTGGTCTGTCTCCCTCCTTCCCTTCCTGTTCCTGCCTGCCCCCTCCTCCTTCTTTCTAAAACCCTTCTTATTTCAGCCCTCCTTTTTTCCTCCCACTAGGGCCGGTGATAAGGGCTGAGGTGGGAGATACCATCGAGATAGTGTTCTACAATAGAGCCTCACAACCATTCAGCATTCAGCCCCATGGCGTCTTCTATGACCAGGACTTCGAGGGCACAGTGTACAATGATGGTCAGTCAGTCCCTGGCCTGGGGGCTTCCTTTGGGCAGGCTGCTTCACCCAATGGCAAGAGCCCTCAGTGGCTGCTTGATGTACCAAATTGCCCCCATGATCCTCTCACCAGAGCCGACTACACTGGGGTGTAGTCTGACCAGGACAGAGGAAGGTAGGCCTCATTCAGAGTATTGTGGAGAATTCTGGAACCCACACATTGACAGGCCAGAGAACTGGCGGCACCAGGGTAGCCACAGATGACCACCCTCATCATCAGATTTGAACTCAGGTCCTCCTGACTCCAGGACTGGTGTTCTATTCACTGTGCCACCTAGCTGCTCCCCATGATACTCTGAATGAGGCTTGCCCTTCTCTGTCCTGGTCAGACCCCCCAGGGGAGTTTTCTGGGCTCCTCTGTAGGAGTGGCCAGAGAAGGACAGTCAGGTTGGGGAAAAGACTTTATATTATGGCCATCGGGAATCGGTGGAAACAGTTGAGGATGCTCATTTTAGGAAAGACAAGATCAGGGGGGTTGTGATAGCCATCTGTGAGTATGTGAAAGCCTGTTCTATGGAGGTGGGATTAGCTTTATTCTGCTTGGGCCCAGAGGGCAGAACCAGGGGCAACAGCGGGATGTTTCTGAGAGAAGGTATAGTTGCAAAGTATGGAAAAATTGCTAACAATCTGAGCTGTCCCAGAGCTGACGGGCTGGGATCCCTCTTCCTGGAGTTCTCCAAAGGGAATTCTTGGCCAGGCAACAGGCTGAACTAGATGGCCTCTGAGGGCCCTTTCAGCTTGGAGAGCTGGAAGAATGAGGCCTCAAACATATTGAGAACTTGATTCTTTGGGAAGGGCCTTGGCAGCCATTGTCTCAGCTCATCTGCAGGAAGCAGGGCAGGGCCAGTGTTGCCCTCTGGAAGATGGGGACAGATCCCATTCCATCTGCTGTTGTTCAAGTGTTTCAGTCGTGTCTGATTCTTCATGACTCCATTTGGGGTTTTCTTGGCAGAGATACTGGAGTGGTCTGCCATTTCCTTCTCTGGCTCATTTTACAGATGAGGAAACTGAGGCAAACAGGGTAAGGTGACTTGCCCAGGGTCACACAGCTAGTGTCTGAGGGTGGATTTGAACTCAGGAAGATGAGTCTTCCTGACTTCAGGCCTAGAGCTCTATCTGCTTGCCACCTAACTCCCGGCTACCCCCCTTTCCATCTACAGCGATATACATACTATCATCCCCATTTTACAGATGAGAAAACCAAGGCCCTAATTGGAGAAGGGAAATGACTTTCCTTCTGTCACCCATCTAGTCAATGGCAAAGTTGGAACATACTAGATGTCTTGCTTAGGCCTTACACTGACTCGCCTTTGTAGCTTTCCATCTCTTGTTTGGACCCTTAGAAGTGGTTGATCTGGACATTGGTTGTACAGAATTCTTTGACCCCATCATGCGGCATTTTGAGAGGCAGTATGGTACCAGTGGGAAGAGTTCTGGCTTTAGAGTCTGAATCCTGCCTCCATTACTGACTACTAGGGTGACCTTGGCCAAGTCACTGTTAATCCTTGGACCTCAGTTTCCTCATCTGTAAAAAGAAAATTTTATAGTAGATCCAAAGTTCTTTTTTTCCCTTTATTTAATATTTTCCCAATTATATAAAAAAGGTTTGACATTCTTTTTTCTTCTTCTTCAAATTTTGAGTTCCAAATTCTTTCCCTTCCTCTTCTCCCCCCCTCTCCCATTGAGACGTCAAGCAATTTGATATACATGTGTAGTCATGCAAAGCCACATTTCCATATAAGTCGTTCTGGGAAAGAAAACAGAGACAAAAATTCTCAGGAATAATAAAAAAATTAAAGAAAAAGTATTTCTGATCCACATTTAGGCTCTACCAGTTCTTTATCTGGAGATGGACAGCACCTTTCATTTTAAGTTCTGCAGAACTGTCTTGGTAGATCCAAGGTTCTTAACAGGGCCTGGGGGTTGTCTTGTGAACTTTTCAAAAGCATTTTGATAACTGTATTTTAATACAATTGGCTTTCTTGGTAATCCCATGTTTTTATTTGATGAATTTAAAAACATGATTCTGAAAAGAGGTCCAGAGACTTCACCATCCTGGGACATGGGAGTTCATAACACCCTAAAAGATTGAGGATTTTTGGATTAGATAACCTTTGAGGTCCCTTCCAACTGTAAATCTCTGAATCTCCAATCCTATCCAGGGTCACATCAACATGGCTTGGTCGCCAAGTCCTTTGAGAAGGTCACATACCGCTGGATAGTCCCTCCGCATGCTGGCCCCACCGCCAAGGACCCAGCCTGTCTCACTTGGATGTATTTCTCAGCTGTCAATCCCATCAAGGACACCAATTCCGGCCTAGTAGGGCCCCTTCTGGTCTGCAGAGCGGGCTCCCTGGGGGCCAATGGCAAGCAGGTGGAGTGAAGTGGGGGGGATGCCTGGGTTGGAGTGGGTAGGCTGGAGAGGCACGGTCTGTTGGAGCTGATTGTGGGGATGTGTGGTGGGGTCAGAGGTTCATGGGTTCATGGGTTGGGCTTTAGAGGACGAGATGAATGGTGCTTTGGTCCTCTTCCAAAAGCTGGCAGCTCGCAAATAACAGTTATCGATTCAGGGGTACTCCTTTCTTCTCGAGAACTCCCCAAGCTTCTCCCCTGTCTGACTCCTATTGCTTTGCATTCCTGTTTTCTCCCCAGTCCCATTAGTCCAACTTCCACTCATCCCCTAGTTTTCTCTCAGTCTCTGACCCTCTTGCTCATTGTCCCCTGGACACAACCTGACTAACTTACCTTCCTAGGCTAGCTTGTGTGAGAAGCCTCTCCCAGCTGGATACTGTTTCTGGGCCCTGGGCTTAGGGAAATGGGCCGGGCAGCTCCACAACACTGACCCTGGCCCTTGGCATGTGGAGTCATTGTTCAGAGAGTTTGAATCCTTCCTTCCCTGACTCTCAGCTTTCTCAAAGATGAAAGGGATAGGCTCAATAATAAGGGCTAGCATTTCTATAGAGTTTTAAGGCTTGCAAAGTTCAGGTGATCCTCCCCTAACCAACCCCATGAGGGAGGGGCTATTTTATAGTTCCCTTTTTTAGATCAGGAAACTGAGACACAGATGCTAAGTGACTTGCCCAGGGTCACATAGTTAGTAAGTATCTATGGCAGGATTCGAACTCAGGTCTTCCAAACACCAAGCCAGGCACTCTAGTCACTATAGCGCCTAGTTCAATGACCTTTAAAGTTCCTTCCAGCTCCAGGTCTATGACCCATGATCCTCTATTCTCTCCCTGGGACCCACAGAAAGGTGTGGACAAGGAATTCTTTCTTCTCTTCACTGTCTTTGATGAGAATGAGAGTTGGTACAGTAGCACGAACAAGGATGCTGCCATATTGGACCAAAGATACCTCTTGGAAGATGATGAGAACTTCCTAGACTCCAACAAGATGCACGGTAAGGGTCTGCCTTCCTGCTTCCTGCAGCCCTCCAGCCACCAGGGCTCCAGGGCTTATCCTGTCCGGCCTAGTGTTTGGCAAGGCTGGGGGAGAGATGACCTGGGGGAGGCAGAACCGGCCAAACCAGGCCTTACCTGAGGAGCCACTGTGTTCCCAGGCCTGGGCAACTGAGAGTGAGGAGTCTCTAGAGTGAATAATCTCTAAGGCTCCCCTCAACTTGGACATTGCCCAAACCAACAGCCATGGATAAAGCCGGTGTCAGAGGGTCCTAGTTTGGCTGACCTTGGTCCTTGGCACTCATAGTAGACTTGGGAGATATGATGCCAACATTTCAATGCTTCAGATACCTGTAGTTGCGGCAGGGTGACCAACACTGCTCCCCCCCCTCAGGGAACTGCAACTCAGAGGGTTGAATGATTAATTCACTACAAAGATGGTGGATAAGTACCTTGTGAGACCCCATTCTTGGGTCTGGCCCTCCCTGCCCCACCTCTGATATTCTGTGTGTCCTAAGACACCTCTCTCCTTTGTATGGGAAATAACATGAGCAAAACCCTGGGGAAATGAAAGCTCAGTACCTACTGGGGGCTCCAAGTGGAGCCCAGCTTGCTGAGAGATGTCCTCGAGGGGCCTGATGGGAGACACAACTGCAAAGGTCTCCTGGCGTCTGATTATGGGGAGCCTAGAATGCCATGGGAAGGTACAGAAGAGCTGTGCAAGATTTTTGTTTTAAAGGGAGGGCATTTGTCAGGGAAGTGGAATAACTTTGCCCAGGGTCACACAGCCAGTAAGTGTCTGTGGCCAGATTTAAACTCAGGTCTTCCCGTCATCACCAGGCCCTGGGCTCTGCTCACTGGACTACCTAGCCTCTGATGAGGTTATCCCAGTGGTACAGGAGGCCTCAGAGACCCCCCACATTGGCAGTGGTTATGGAGTGTCCATGTTCCTTTCATCATGTACAGACTGGTGCCCTGGGAGGCCTTGCATATTGACGCCTCCGGAGATGTAGACGGGGGTACTTCTGATGTCTGTTACCCACTCCTCGGACTGGGCCAGCAGTGGTTTGTGGTTTAAGGACCTCAGGGGCAAGGATTGCTGCCTTTCTTCTTCTCTCCTAACCCCTGCCACAGGCCTGGAACAGAGAGGGTGCTTAACAAGTATTTGCTCCTCCAATCTCTAGCTCAAATGGCAGACTCATGGCTTTATAAACAGTGGGCTGCATTATCTGGGCTTGGTGCTTTTTATGGACAGCAGGGGGCAGTGTTGGTAGTGGGGAAAGAAAAAAAACAAGCCTTCATTCTTTTGGGAGAAATTTCTAGAAAAACCCATTTCCAGGGCTTTTTGTCTAGTCTCTCAGTGACTCTTTGCTGGACCAGGCAGGAGATGCCACCTCCTCTCTCTGGATTCATGTGGAAAAAGGAAAAGCCTCCCCTTGGTATAGACTTGGCCATTGAGAGCCTCAGCCCCGTACCTGATTCAGCTTTGTAGAACTTTGGGTCTGACTGTTTAATGCTGTTGGTTTTCTCTGTGGTCCTCTCCGTTTTATAGTGTGCATTTTCTAAGCTGATTCTGAGAAGTCTGAAGGGCTCTGGGACAAAAAGAGGTTTGAGCCCCTGGCCCCCTCCACACCTCATTTTACAGTAAAGGAAACTGAGGCCAAGGAGGTAAAGTGACTTAGGTTTAGGGGATCAGCACCTTAAAACTGGAAGGGCCCACTGAAACCAGCTAGTCCTCCCCAGTGTTTTTACAGAGAGGGAAACTGAGGCCAGGGAGGCAAAGCAGCTTCCCTAGAGGTCTCTAGCTAGACAGGCACTTAGGGGCCTTATCTCCCAAGCGCCTGTTTCACAGGACAGTGAGGCCCTCCCTCACCCTGGAATGTGTGGTCCCATGATCTCCGTGTGTGATCCTACCTTGCCTCTCTGGCTTTCTTTCCCTTTTTGGAGATAGATAGAATTGGCCCTGGAGCTGCTTTTGTGGTGTTTTGGGTTTTTTTTTGTCTTTTTGGAGGGGGAAGGCAGGGCATTTGGGGTTAAGTGACTTGCCCAAAGTTTTGTGTTAAGTGTCTGAGGCCAGATTTAAACTCAGGTCCTCCTGACTCCAGGACCAGTGCTCTATTCACTGCACCACCTAGTCGCCCCTCCTGGAGCTGCTTTTGAACTCCTCAATCTGTGATGTGACAATTTCCAGTCATCTTCCTGATCTGTGTGAATTTGAAGGTTCAAAGGAGAGTCTGTGAGGACCTCACACATAAGAAATCTCTGATTCCCCTCATCTCAACTCATTCTTGTGTCTGAGCCTCAGTTTCCCTATCTGTGGAATAAGTGTATCAGAGCAGACTTCCCCTGAGGTCCCTCTGAACAATGAAGGCTAGGCAGACTGTTACATAGAGCCATGGGCCTGGAGGCAGGAAGTCTGGAGTTCAAAACTGGCCTTGGGCACTTTCTAGCTTACTGACCCTGGGGAAATCAGGGAACTATTAGGCCTCAGTGTTCTCAACCTTAAAATGGGATAATTTGGGTCTAAGTGCTGAGGTTGTTGTAAGGATCTAGATGTGAGGAGATGGCTAGAAAAAGTGCTTTGCTTACTTTAAGGCACATAGTAGGTGCTTATTAAATTCTAGTAGTCATTGTAATTGAGCAGGTCTTTCAAAGGCCCATTTAACAGATCAGGCAGTCAGCAAGCTGAGCTGATATGGAACTGAGACAGGAGCAGAGAATTCCCGAGTTCAAAATTAGCCTGAGACATTTTCTAGTTTAGTGACCTTGGATAAGTCATTTTACCCATTTGCAGCCTCACTATTCTCAGGTTTAAAATGTGCTTTAAAAGTTTAAAAAAAAGTTTAAAACTCAGGTTTAATAAGATGATTGCATGGAAATCTTAAGGTTGTGATGAGGATGAGCTGGGATGATATTTCTAAAGAGGGAAGAGCACAGCACCTGGCACATAGTAAGTCCTTACCAAATTTTAGTTCTGTAGGAGAATTGTCCTTATGTTTATTAGACACTGAGGTGGTTGAGTGAATAGAGGGACAAGAATGAAGTTGGGAAGTAGACTCAGAAATGGGTTAGCTTAGTGACCCTGGAGAAGTCATTCTACTCTTTGCCTCAGTGTTCTCAGAGGGGAAGTGGGCATAATAATATTGCAGCTAAGTGTATGTGAGGATACAGAAAGTGCTGAATACATGATGGTTCTTGTTAGATTCCTGTAGAAGAATATCGGGAGAAGGCTATTTGCTGAATTAGGGGGGCAGAAAGGTGAGGGCACCTAGAACTAAACCTGGGCTAAAGGAGGCTTGGGTTCCCAGTGGGCCTGATTCACTTTTTAACGCAGAGACCTTTGATAAGTCACTCAGCTCTTCTTTGCCTCAGTGTTCCCAGGGGTAAAATAGGTATAATTATATTTCATGTAACTTCTGAGAATATAATTAGCATAAAATACACTAATATTATTAGGTAGGTCCTAGCCTAGTGCTTGGCACATAGTAGGGGTGCACTATATGCTAGTGGTCAGTATAATTCTGTAGGAGAATTCTCGGAAAAGGACATTTATTGTGTGAGGAACAATAGTGTGACAAGGTCATTTAAAACACCTGGGAGCTATCTAGAGTTCCCAACGGGCCTGATTTGCTTTTTAACTTGGAGACCTTGGAGAAGTCACTGAAATAAGGCAGAGAACAGTGCATGGCATTTAACAGGGCAGCACTAAATACTGGTTGTCACTATAATTCTATAGGAGAATCTTCTGAAGAGGTTATTTATTGTGTTAAGGACCTAGCGAGGTCCTTAGACCTAAGAACTGAGCCTGGAGTGAAGAAGGCTTGAGTTCACAATGTTTTCATGATCCACTTTGTGACTTAGAGACCTTAACTCAGTAAACTACTCTTTGCCTCAGTGTTCTTACATGTAAAATGGGTATAATTATATTTCATGGGACTCCTAAGGGAGACATTGGCATGAAATACAGGGATAGTACTAAAAGGGATCATAGGATAATGCATGACACATAGTAGGGCCATGATCAATGCCAATTTTAAGTATAATTCTATAGGAGAATTCTCTGAAAACAATATTTATTGTGTTAGGGAGCTAGCTTGAATTTATAGTGGGCCTGATCCTATTTTTCATTTAGAGACCTTGTCAGCAAACTACTCTTTGCCTCAGTGTTCCCACGTGCAAAATGGGTATAACAATATTTCATGTGACTCCTAAGGGAGTCATGGGCATGAACTACAGTGATATTACTAAATGGTACTTAGCACAGTGCATAGTGTATAGTAGGGGCACACTAAATCCTAGTTTGCCATGTGGGAGACTTTTCTTCAAAGGACATTTAATGAATTCAGGAGGAAGAATGATGAGGACACATAGAACTGAGCCTGGTTTAAAGAAGAGGGAAGAGCACAGTATCTGGCACATAGTAGGTGCTTACCAAATTCTAGTTCTGTCAGAGAATTGTCCTTATGAATCACCCTCATAATGAGGCTTAGAGACATTAGATAAGTCACTCAAGTATTCATTGCCTCAGTATTCTCAGGAATAAAATGGGTTTAATGGTGTTTCATGTAACTCCTAAAAATGTCATGGGCATGAATTAAATGATGTTACTAAATGGGGCATAGGACAGTGCATGGCATATAGTAGGGGTGCACTAAATGCTAGTGGTCAGTATAATTATGTGGGAGAATTTTCTGAAAAGGACATTTACTATGTTAGGGACCTAACTTGAGTGCTCAATGGGCCTGATTCACTTTTTAACTTCAGAGACCTTAGAGAAGTCACTTACTATTTCTTGCCTCAGTGTTCTCAGGTGTAAAATGGGTATAAATAGTATTTCATACAACTCCTAAGAATGTCACAAGCATGAAACACACTGATATTGCTAAATGGGGTAGAGCACAGTGTATGGCAGATAGTAGGGGTGCACTAAATGTTAGTAGTCAGTATAATTATGTGGGACAATTCTCTGAAAAGGATATTTAATGAATTAGAAAGCAAGCAGGGTGAGGACACAGAGAATTAAGCCTGGTGTCAAGGAGGTTTGAGTTTCCCAAGGGCCTGAGACACTTTGTGACTTAGTGACCTTAGAGAAGTCACTGAATTACTCTTTGCCTCAGTGTTCTCAGGGGTAAAATGGATATAATAGTCTTTCACATAACTCCTGAGAGTGTCATGAATATGAAATGTAATAATATTGTTTTTTTCTTGCTTTTTGGAGGGCAATTGGGGTTAAGTGACTTGCCCAAGGTCACACAGCTAGTTTTGTGTCAAGCGTCCAAGGCTGGATTTGAACTCAAGTCCTCCTGACTTCAGGGCCGATGCTCTATTCACTGTGCCACCTAGCCACCCCAAGATGTAGTAATATTATTAAATGGGGTAGAGCCCAGTGCATGGCCCATAGTAGGGGCATAATAAATGCCAGCTCTCATTTTAATTTTGTAGGATAATACTCTGAAAAGACCATTTACTATATAGGCCCTAAGCAAGGTGAGAGCATATAGAAGTAAACCTGGCAGAAAGAAGGCTTGAGTTCAAAACTGGCCTGAGACATTTGCTAGCTAAGTGACCTCAGAGAAGTCACTGAACTACTTTCTGCCTCAGTATTCTCAGGTATAAAATGGGTACAATAGTATTTCGTGTAAGTCCAATGAGGATCAAATGGGATACTTGTGACAAATGGACAGTACAGTGTCTGGCACATAGTAGGGGCTTAATAAACAGCAATTGTCATTAGAAGTGTGCAGAAGAAATCTACCAATTGTTCATTCACTGCAAACCCTTGGTGGTTTAGCTGAGCCAGAAGGGTGGTGTGATCAGACCTGCCTCCACTGTTAACACTGTTAAGTTGGGTTTTTTTCTTCTTTTTCAGCTATTAATGGTTTTGTCTTCTCAAATCTGCCTGGGTTAGCTGTATGCCAGGGGGACACAGTGGCCTGGCACTTGCTAAGCTTGGGCACCGAGACTGACATGCATGGAGCCATGTTTGAGGGCCACACCATCCAGATGCTGGGCATGAGGAAGGCTGGAGCTTCCCTCTTCCCACACACCTTTGCTACAGTGCTCATGCATCCAGACACTCCAGGTAAGGCCTCTGGCTTCCTATGAGGTCCCTGGGATGGTGAGAGGTGGCCCCCCCAACCTCCCAGTCCCTCCTCACTGCCCCAGATCTTTGGACCCTTCTTGGCTTTTTCTACACTGGTGGCCTGCAAGGCCTCTCTCCTTCTCTCCCTTCTCCCAGGCTGTCCAGTGTCTGACCTGACTTAGGGGGTCTGTCCTCCCACTCAACATTTATTAAGCACCTACTATGTGCTAGGCACTGTACTGAGCACTGAGGATGGCAAGAATGGTAAAAATAGCCCCTGCTGTCAGGGAGCTCCTAGTCTAATGGGGCAGAGAACATGCACAGAACTGCGTCCCAACTGGAGGCCTCATGGGACACAATCAACAGAGGAAGGACCCCAGAATTAGGGAAGATTGAGACAGGTTCAGACCTAGGTGATTTGCTAAATGGAGGGCTGGGTCTGGAGTCAGTAGGAAGCCTTGAATATCAATCCAACCTCAAACACTTAGGTGATCCTGGGCAGGTCATTTAACCTCTGTCTGCCTCAGTTTCCTTAACTATAAAGTGGAAGTCATATAGCACCTAACCTCCCAGAGTTGTAAGGATCAAATGAGATCATCTTTGTAAAATGCTGAGCGCTAGTAGGTGCTGTATAAATGTTTATAGCCTTCTCCCCCTTCCCATCCCCCTCTTACTGTAGAGGAGGGGATTTTAGTTGGAACCTGAAGGAAGCCAGGGAAGGTAGGAGGTGAACATGAGGAAGGAGGGCCTTCCAGGCAGGGGGCACAGCCAAGGAGAATGCCTGGAGTTGGGAGATGGAGGGTCTGTGTCCCTGGATCAGAGTCTGTGGGGAGGGGGTGGCTACAGAAGGTGAAGAAGACTGGAAATGGGGGCTGCTAGGTGGCACTGCAGTGAATAGAGTGCCAGCCCTGGAGTCAGGAGGACCTGAGTTCAAATCTGACCTCAGACACTTAACACTTACTAGCTGTGTGACCTTGGGCAAGTCACCCAACTACCCTGCCTTTCCCCCTCCCAAAAAAAAGACAGAAAAACAGACTAGAAATGTGTGTAGGGAGGGTTTTGAACACCAGACCAGATTTTATATCTGATTTTTAATATTTGTTATATATTAATCAAATCAAATATATGTTATATATTTGATTGTAGATTATTCTATGTTATACAGAATATAGAATAATATATTATATTATTATAGAATATATAATGTTATATAATGCTATATTGTATACTATATTATATAATAAAATATAAAAATATATATAAAATCAAACATATGTTCTATTTGATTTATGTTTAATTCCAGATAGGGAGTCACTGGAGTCTATTAGTAGGGGCTGTGGTCAGACCTGTACTTTAGGAAGGTCTCTGGTGGATGCAGTGGAGTGGGGAGACTGAGGCAGTCAGATGTGTTAGCAGGCATTGCCATAGTCTAGGTGTGAGGGCCTGCACCTTGGAACATATGTGAGAGATGCTGTAAAGGTCAGGTTGACAGGCCTTGACAAGAGCTTGGATATGGGGGGTGAGAGGGAGGGAGCAGATGGGAGGTTTGGGGGAAAAGCTAATGAGATGTTGTGGCCATGTGGGGATTTCAGATGTCCATGGGGCATCCAGTGGAAGATGTGTAACAGGCAGCTGGAGATGGGAGCCTGCGGGTCAGCAGAGAGGTTAGATCTGAGAAACATCAGCATAGAAGAGCAGAGAGATGCTAATTGAATCCATGAGAGCAGATGAGATCACCGTCATGAGAGTGGGGAGAGGAGAGGGGAGAAGGCCTGCCAGGAGGCCTGGCCACCCACGCATCCTAATGTGATGCAGCCAGACCTTCCCGGCATGGTGTGGGGACCCAGGTGCTGTGCTGGATAAAAAGGGGCTGTGGGACCTACCTCTGCTGGACCCGAGGGCTTGGGAACATTCAGAGCCAGGCAATCCTGCTTCCTCACTAGCCCATTAGAGCTAGACAGAGCAGAGAGGCCAAGAAACCTGAGGGGGCAGGTGGGGATAGGCAGAGGTGGGTTGAGACTGGCTGGGCATTTGGCAGGTGAAGAAAGCAGCTGGGTGGGGTGTTATTCGAGGCCCAGAGACATCACCAGCAAAGGCATGGAGATTTGGGAGCAGAGGAGAATCCATTTTGCTTTAAGCATAGAGTATGTTGTGGGGAAATAATATGGGGTTAAGACTGGAAGAGTTGGCGTAAGGGGCTTTACCCCATGAACCCTGACCTTCCATTAGGAACACCATAGAGAGGGTTTCTGTATTCATTCAGAGAGCATCCCTATATAAAGAGACAGAGAGATAGGAAGGTGGGGAGGGAGAATGAAAGATGGGGGAATCATATGCACAGGGTTGATATATGCATAGGGTTGATAGAGGGTTGGTTTCACCATCCCTCCCTCCCTTTTTTATCTGCTGTTTCCAGGAAGGCTGTCTCAATGGCTTGGGGGGGGGGGGGAGATTTGTATTGTGGAATGAAGGTGACATAAAAACCAAGGATAGGAACAGTAAACACCCAATCACCCCCGAATCACCTCTGAGACAGACAGAAGCCCCCCCCCCTCGCCTTTGCCCAGGTGGGAGGCCATTGGTGCGGAATGTCACATGTGTCATCAGACTCGGTCAATATATTGGTTAGTTCTGTCAGGGTGCCTGTTTTCCTCTTTCTTTTCTTTTTTATTACTGTAGACAGCTCTCTGGGTAGAGGAAGGATATGTTTGAAAAAAAGCAGTATTGAGAAAATCAGGAGTCGGGGCCAGAGCCCGCTGGGCCCTTGTACACTACCTTGTCCCCTCTTTCAGTTTCCAGAGGAGGAAAGGGAGTCTGAATGAGGGGTTAGGCCCAGGTGGTCCAGGGAGGAAGCAGCCCTGGTCTCCACCCTGGGGAGCAGGCCTGGGTCTGTGCAGTCAGTCCTGGTTTTTCACATACAGCCAGTAGGTGTCCACAGCGCTGCTTAGAGAACCAGGTAGTTGGGGCTGAGAGCTTGGGGGCCTATATTGTTGGGCTGGCGCTGCTCCAAGCCTCTCCCAATGCCCCCATGGCTCCCATTGGTGCTCAAGAAGAAAATCCCATCCAATCAGCTGAGCTGAGGGGCTCCACCCTCACTGGACTAGGAGCAGCAGGTAAATGTCACCCTTCAGATTAGACTGCCATCATTCTTCCCTAGCCTTTATTATTGGCCTTCAGCTTTCAGATCCCATCAGATATTCCAAGGGGTCCCAGGGAGGGCCAAGCTTATCAGACAGAAGAAGCCTCTCCCTTCTGCTTTAATCTGTCAGGGAAAAAAATCGAAAGGATTACATTAAAAAAAAAATGAATTCCTTTTGTTTTTTTCCATGACATATCTTTCTCAATATTCATTCTCCTCCCAATTCCTCCAATCCCCGGCCCCCATTCCTGCTTTCCTATATCCTCCTGTAAAATATACAGGATGGGGAGAACAGAGAATATTAGAGCAGGAAGAGGGGGTCCAAAATCTAGAATGCCACAGCAGGGACCCCCAAATCCAGAATGTCACAGCTAGCAGGGACCCAAATCCAGAATGTCACAGCTAGCAGGGACCCCAAAATCCAGAATGTCAGAGCTAGGAAGAACCCCAAAACCCAGAATGACATATCTAGCAGGGACCCCAAAACCTATAATGTCACAGCAAGCAGGGACCTCAAAACCTAAAATGCCACAGCTTAGCAGGGACCTCAAAACCCAGAATTTGACAACTAGCAGGGACCCCAAAACCCAGAATGTCACAGTTAGCATAGACCTCGAAACCCAGAATGTCACAGTTAGCAGGGACCCCAAAATCTAGAATGTCCCAGCAAGGACCCCAAAACCCAGAATGTCACAGTTAGCAGGGATCCCCAAACCCAGAATGTCAGATCTAGCAGAGACCCCAAAACCCAGAATGTCACAGCTAGCAGGGACCCTAAAACCCAGAATTTCATATCAGGGGATGCAAAACCCAGAATATCACAGTTAGCAGGGACCCCAAAATCTAGAATTTCACAGCAAGGACTCCCAAACCCAGAATGTCATAGCTAGCAGGGATCCCCAAACCCAGAATGTCACAGCTAATAGGGACCTTAAAACCCAGAATATCAGAGCTAGCAGGGACCCCAAAACCCAGAATGTTATAGCTAGTAGGGACCCTAAAACCCAGGATGTCACAACAGGAACCCCAAAACCCAGAATGTCACAGCAGGGGCTGCAAAACCCAGAATGTCATAGCTAGCAGGGACCCCAAAACCTAGCATGTCAAAGCTGAGACAGAGTGGCTTCAGGGTGTACTATCTCCAGGCTGGGAGAAGCCATTTTATGATGTCCCAAGCACAGTGCTGGGTACAGGGGAGACACAAAGAGAAAAGTCAAATCATTCCTGTTGTCAAAAAGCTGATATTCTATGGGAAGGTTAACATGTAAATAATTAAAGATATTTCCCCCCCCACCAATATGTGGTAAGTTGGGGGAAGAGCACAAGAGGGAATGGAAGAGGCCGAGGTGAAGAGGGGAACATTCCAGAAAGGTTTTAGCTGTCGAGCAGAGAAGTTTAGATTTCATCTCAGAGACAATAGGGAGCCATTGGAGGTCCTTGAGTAAGAGGGACATCAGCCATATGTTTTAGGAAAATCACCCCAGCAGCTTGTGGATGAGGAGAGACCTGAGGGAGGGAGCCCAGTGATCCAGGAAAGACCTTGAACAATGAGTTTAGAGAAAGGAGTATGGATGTGAGGGAGAAACAAGGCCTGGCACCACCTGAGTGTGAGGATGGCCCCAAGGTGCCAGAATCTTGCCTAGAAAACTGGCCACTCAGAGCAGGCAGGCTTGGGGGCAGGAGTTTTCCCACTTGACTTGTCAGAGCTGGCACGTCAGGGTACATGGGCCAGTGAGTAGAGATAGGAGGGGGATCTTCTACTCCCACTGCCTCATTCTTACAAAGGCCTCTAGAGAGGAAGTGACTTGGCCAGGGTCACACAGGTAGAAAGTAGCAGAGGCAGCATTGGAGGCCAGGTCCCCTCATCTCCCTATATGATATCACAGCAGAGGTAATAGGGAGCCATCAGAGAGTCTTGAGTTGAAGACCCAAGAAATGAAAGTCCGGCCCATGTCCTCTGATCTTGAGCCTCTGATGTGGAACTTTTGACCAAGTCGGATTTTAGTACTCATTCCATTGTTAAGAGCTACGTGGACAGCCAATTCCGAGCTGTCACAATGGAATGTGCAGCTGTCTGGCTTGACTTGGTCGGTGAGAGAGCTCTCGGCACACAGGCAGATGAGGAAGATGGGTTCTTGAGGCCAGAGCTGAAGGGGACCTTATGGAGCCAGAGACCAAGGCTGAGCCCTGCACTGAGAGCTCCTTCAACCCCAAGATGTTTGATAGACTCTGTTCCATGGGGACCCTTTCCCCAACTCCACCCTATTTTGCTTATAACTTCCTGCCAAGACCCCTTCTCTCCCTCTCTCTCCCTCTCTCTCTCCCTCTTCCTCTCCCTCCTCTCTGTCTCTCTCCCTCTCTGTCTGTCTGTCTCTCTCTCCATCTCTCTCTGTTTCTCTACCCTCTTCTCTGTCTCTCTGTCTCTGTCCCTCTCTGTCTCTGTCTCTCTCGGTCTCTCTCTCTCTCTCTCCCTTATTAGGGGATGGCTACCTGACAAAGGCAGTGTGGTATAGTAGAGAGCATCACTGGGTTTGAATGCTGGTTTGGCCATTTTGTAACTGGGCAAATCCCTCTGCTCCTAAATGCAATTTCCCACCTCCATGCCTTTGTTCTTGATGCCTTCTCTTTTTTCTTCTTTTGTTTCTCTCCCACCTAATATGGAGTAGCTTTTTCTGGGCCTTAGTTTCTTCCTCTGTAAAATGGGGTGGGTTAACATGTGTTCTCCCTGTCTCCTGGGAGTATTGCTCAGGAAGCATTTGGAGGTGTCAGGATTCTTCTCATTATCTTTTCCGGGGATCCCTGCCCAGAACCACCTCTTTCATGGCCTTCTGAGGCAGATCTTTCCCCCGTATCTCTCCTCTACCCAGGGACCTTTGAGGTCTACTGCCAAGAAGGCAGCCATCTCCAGGCGGGAATGAGGACGTCCTACAATGTTTCCAGGTGCCAAGGTGGAATGTCTGGAGCCCGGCCACGCTACCGAGCGGTCCGCACCTATTACATCATGGCTGAGGAGGTGGAATGGGACTATTGCCCGGACCGCAGTTGGGAGAGCAATTGGCATAATCAGTCAGAGAAGGAGAGGTGTGGAGGTCTGCTGGGAGGGAGGGAGGGAGGAAGTCAAGGCAAACATTTAGGAAGAATCCAAGGCCCAGGGCCCTCTCCTGGCCCTCCCCTCAGGGAAGGGCAGCTGGGGGCACCACAGTGCCCAGAATGCTGGGCCTAGAGTCCCAAAGAACTGAGTTCAAATCCAGCCTGACCCTGAGCAAGTCCCTTTTTCTGTCTGCCTCAGTTTCATCTGTAAAATGGGGATCACAACAGCACCTACTGCCTAGGGTTGTTATGAAGATCCAATGAGGATGATATTTGTAAAGAAGCACTTAGCCCAGTGTGTAGCACACAGTAGGCACCATATAAATGTTCGCTGCTATCTAAGGGGTAGGAGATGTGGGGGGAAGTCACTGAGCTGTGATCTAGGGGACAGTTGGGTGAATGCCATGGAGAGGGCCAAGAAAAGTTCCATGGGAAAGGTGAGGAGGCAGAGGTCACTTGTAGCTGGGGGCTTCATGGAGGAGGAGGCACATGGGCTGGGTCTTAAAGTAACTGAGGGGATATTAAGAAATTGGGCAAAGGTCTTATAAAGCAGCACCTTTTAAACTGTGGGTTGGGGTTGTGCAAAATTTGGCAGTAGTACAAGGTTCCTGAATGCACAACTACTGAAAAGTAATTCCAAATCATGCACATGATGAATCCACTGTGTTTCTGTCAGGGCTTGCCCACGGCCTACTGCCACAGCATCACTTGGCCTTGGTTCTGAACACACATGCATGCTGCATGGACCTTCAGGCCACCGACCTACATGGTCACCAACTCCAAAAGGGGTTATAAGTTGAAAAAGTTTGAGAAGCCCAGGATCATATGGAGGATCCAAGTTACAGAGCTGGGGGTTGGGGGGTGTGTGGCTTGGAACCTCAGAGGTTGGTCCAAATCCCTCATTTTACCTATGGGGAGGAAACTGAGGCCCAGGGGGGAGAAATGACTTGGCCAAGGTCACCCATAAGATCCTAGACTTTGTCCAACATTCTCATCTTACAGTCCACAAAACTGAGGCCCAGAGAGCAGAAGTGACCTGTCCAGGGTCCCACAGGTAGTAAGTGTCTGAGACTGGATTTAAATTGGGTGTTCTTGACTTTAAGTCTAGTCCTCCACGCACTAGTTCTCACTGCTTCAAGGATCAGAGCTAAGGATAAGAGAGTGGTCCAGTATGGTTGGAAGGTGAGTCCAAGCTAAGCTTAGCTTAGAGGCAGGTGGCCACGTGGATGGAGTCAGGACCATGAGGTGCTGAGATCAGTGGCTGCTGTGTGTTAGGAGAGGAGTTTTCCACACCAAGAGTTCCTCCTATTGCTCCTCTTCCCCAAGCCTTTCCCCCTTCTCCACTGGGCGCTCCCAGCTGCCCAACTCTCCTCCTCTTCCCTGGCTGACTTGTCAGAAGGATTCACTGGAAGCTGTTCAGACCATCAGTGATATCAAACTCAAAGAGAAAAGGATCCCTGGAGCCCACATATTGACTTAGAAAACTACAAATTAATATTCTCTATGTCTCATCGTATTTTTCTGTTGGCCAACATTTCCTAGTGACATTTGAATCTGATTCAGGGGCTGCTTTGCCACTTCTGATCTAGACTCTCACCGCCCCCATCCCTGTGCCTTCACCTTGGAGCAGAGGGGAGATTGGGAGACTGGGCAAAGCAGCCAGTCTGACTCCCGGGATGGAGTGGCTTCCTTTCCTTGGAGGCCTTCGTGCATGGGTGGGATGGCCTTGTCCAGGGGGTAGGGTAAGAATGCTCTTTTGGCTTTGGGGCCCTTCCAACCTATGTTTTGTGATCCTCTCTCTTACTTGGCCCACATACCCACTCAGCTGCCAAATCTTGTCCCTTTCCTCCACACCATGTCTCGTCTATGCAGCCATTGCCTTGATTTAGGCCCTTGTCCCCTCTGGCTTCAGCCATTGCAGCAGCCTCTTAATTGGCCTCCTTGCCTCCAGTATCTCCACTCTCCAATCCATTGTGCACACAGTTGCCTTGTTGACATTCAGAAAGCTCAAGTTGGCTATGCCACTCTCCTCAGTGAACTCTGCTAGCTCCCTGTTACCTCTAAGATCAAATATTTTGTTGTTCAGTCATTTTCAGTTGTGTCTAACTCTCTATCCCCCATTAGGGGTTTTATTAGCAGAGGTACTGGAGTGGTTTGCCATTTTCTTCTCCAGTTCATTTTACAGATGAGTAAACTGAGGCCAACAGGGTTAAGTGACTTGTCCAGGGTCACATAGCTAGTAAGTGTCTGAGACTGGATTTGAACTCAGATCCTCCTGACTTCAGGCCTGCATTCCATCCTCTGAGCCCCCTAGCTGCCTCCAAGGTAAACAGAGGTTAAGTGACTTGCCCAGGGTCACACAGCTAGTAAATGTCTGAGGTCAAATTTGAACTCAGGTCTTCCTGACCCCAGGCTTGGCACTCAATCTACTATGGTGCCACCTTGCTGCCCCAAGATCAAATCTAACCTCACAACTTGTCCCACATGCCTGGTCTTCTTACATGTGACTCCCCTCCACAGAATGTTAGCACCTCGAGGGCAGTAAGGGGGTGTTAAGCTTGGTGCTCTCCGTATACCCCGCACAGAGCAATCAGACTGGCCTAGTTGCCATCTCCAGTCTCCCCACCTTTGCACTTATAATGCACCTTAATGCCTGGCACATAGTAGGTGACCTGTTGTCGGCTGGCTCCTGTACACACCTGTTCTGCCAGCCATTCCTTCTTTCTCCCACTCATCTTGAATCTCTCCCTCTATATTGAACCCTTCCCCAGTCTTTACAAGCCTGCCTCAGTTTCCCCTCCTCCTTTTCACTGCCAGACTTGTAGAAAGGATCATCTTCTCCCATTGCCACCATTTCCCTGCCAGTGGCCTGCCCTTCCCCACCTTGGTAGCTGCCTTCTGCCCAAGCCTCTGATACCTGCCACTGATTTCCTATGTTGGAAATCCACTGGCCTTTTTGGTGTCTCCATCTTCCTTGATCTCTAGCTTCTGGCACTGTCTACCACCCACCTGCATTGATTTGTATACCACTGTTAGCTCCTGGTTCTCCCACCTGTCTGGTGGCTCCTGGAGTGAATCATCCTTTGCTTTCAGCTTCTGTGGTGTGAGGCAGGGGTGGGGTGATCCCCAAGGCTCTAATCTGGGACTACTCTATTTTCAGATACCTGCTCAGCATTCATGGATTCGGCTAGCTAGCGTCTCTGTTCTGTTTCCCAAATCTCTGTGGCCAAGTGGAGAGGCCAGCTCTCTCTGGGCAGCATATCACAGTGGAGAGGGTGCTTGCTTTGGAATCAGGGAGACCTGTATTCAAATGTCACCTCTAAAATTTACTCCCTGTTTGATCTTGGGTGGCCTCTCTGGCCTCAGTTTCCCCATTCCTAACATGGGAGAGCAGGGGGGTAAACTCTAGGTTCTGTGAGCTTCCTTCCAGCTCTAAACATACTCTGCCCCTTCTCCAGACACTTTTGTTTTTGTTGAAGGCACTCCAACTTTGAGCCTGACTGGCCCTTGACTTCTGTTCCTCTCCCTCCTTAGATCCAGTCAGCTCCCAAGCCCTATCAATCCTCCCTTCTCAACATTCTCAGAATGTGTCCCCATATTGTCACCTCACCACCAGTTAGGCCAGTGCCTTAGTGCAGGGGGTTATCAGCCTGCCTCGGACTATCCAAATAGCCCCCTAACTGCCCTACCTGCCAGTCTCTCCCCTTGCCCCTCCACCTTCTACTCAGCTGCCAAAGTAATGCTTTGAACCTCTAAGTCTGATCAGGTCACTCCCCTCCTCAAAACTCTTTTGTAGCTTCCCTAGTGCCTCTAGGAGGATTTAAAAACTTCTTGGTCTGGGATTTCATATGCTCCATCACTGCCTCCAGCTGACCTTTTCGCCTTGTTTTATGTACCTGGCCTTTACAAACTCTTCATCCTAGCCAAACCAGTACATTTCACAACCTTTGTGTCTCTTTGTGCCTAGAATATTCTCTCTCTTTGTAACTCTTGGAAGCCTTCCTTCCAGACTCGGTGTACATACGTCATCCATTGATCTTGCATTTACTTTTCTGTGTTCATACTGCCCTCTCCAACAGAATGTTAGTGCCTTGAGGGCAGTAAAGGGGTGTTAAGCTTTGTGCTCTCCCTATACCTGGTGCAGAGTAGGTACTAAAAAGGTGTTTACTGAGTTGGAGTTGGAAATTCAGGTCATGGTTTGACTACTAACTTGCTATGTGCCCTTGGGCAAGTGACTGCATATCTCTGAATCTTGGTTTCCTTACCTATAAAATTCGTCTCAGAGAGCTGCAGTTACTCTAAAATGAGAATAACACTTTCCTTGTCTCCTCCGTGCATTTGCAAAGGCTGTGCCCCATGCCAGGAATATACTTCCTTCTCTTCTCCACCTTTCAGAATCATTCTCTTTCATCAGATTCAGGTGCCCCCACCTCAGTGACACCTTCCTTGATCCTTATAGCTTTTAATGTTTTCTCTCTCCTTGAATATTACTAGACAGTTTGAATCTTTTCTCAGTTTTTCTCTCCACTCTCTGCCCTATGTCATACTTATTTGGGTACAAGTCCTTTTCCCTCAGTAGAAAACAACAAGTAGTGTCTCTAATGCTTTAAGGTTTGCAAAGCCCTATAGTTGTATTATCTCATTTGATCTCACACCTCTTTAAGGTAGAAGCTGTTATCCCAATTTTACAAAGAAGGACATTGAGGCTAAAAGCTATTTAATGTCTTGGCCAGGATCACAAAACTAGGAAGTGACTGCCAGACTGTATTCTGATTGCTGTGCTCTGTCTCAAGAGTAGAAACTCCTTGAGGGCAGGGACTCTTTTGCTTTTGTCTTTGTATAACATAGTGCCTATTATGGGACTTTTTGAATCAAATTGAAAGAAGTGGAGTATTTGATCATATCTTTTTATTTAAAAAAATCAATTGATATCTTTTTTTTTCATTTTCTTCATTTCTGTGTGTGTTTCTCCCCCCTTCTCACCTTTAAAGACAGAAGATGGAGACACCCTCCCTTCAGGTTGACATGAACCTATTAACTATTCTTTATTGGGTCTGATCGTGGGCTCTCAGAGGTAGGGCAGGAAGGGCCCTCTGAGGCCATTTGGTTCAACCCCCTGACTTTACAGAGGAGGAAACCAAGGCCCAGGGAGGGGAAAGGCCTTGTCCTAGCTCTCCCAGTGGCCACACGCTATGGAGCATTACTTCTGTGTACTGAATTTGCCTACCTCTGCTACACTGTTTGGCCCACATCCATCTTGGCCCCAAGGGCAGCATGAATGGCTCTGTCAGATTCTTAGGTGAAGTCTAGGCACGCAATGTCTACAGGATTTCCCTGATCTCCTTAGAAAGGAAATGAGGCGAGCCTGGCGGCTTGTTCTTGGTGAAGCCATGTCATGTTGGCCGTTGGTGTTAACATTTCCCTGTGTAACTGCCCAGATAGCGTCTCTTTAATAATACATCTTAGAATTCTGTCAGAAAGCAAACCCAACTTCACTGGCTCCCTTTGGGGACTCCCGTGCATTTCCTTGTAGAAAACTGGCCCATTGGTCCTCTTCTCATCCTGTTTCCCTTCAGTTCCCTCTGAACCACCTTTCAAAGAGAACCAACCAATATTATCTGCTCACTTAGTGAAGGTCTCACCTCCCTGTTGACTGTTTTTGTTCTGGCCTTCTCAGGCTGAAGATCATTTTCCTTGGCAGGAGAAAAAAATACAGAAAGCAATCCAAAAATACAGTGTGGTAGATTGAGCTATGGGCTTAGAGGCAGAAGGACTTGGGTTCAAATCCTGCCACAAATACTTGTTAACTGCATGACCCTGGCTAAGCCACTTCCCTTCCCTTGTCCCTGTATGTGGCAATGTCTTCCTCTCCCTGGGCCTCAGTTTCCTTCTCTGAAAAAGGATGGAGTTGGACTGGATGGCCTCTGAGCTTCCTTCCAGTATAGATCTAGGAGCCTACAAGCGACCTTGGACAAGTCCCTTCCCCTCCCCAGCCTCAGTTTCCTTCTCTGTAAAATGAGGCAGTTGGACTGCATGGCCTCTGAGGGCCTAGGATCCTGAGTCAGGTACTTGTGTTCTCTCTCTTGTCCCTTTGACCCCACTCCTTCCTCCACTCTTGAACCAGCTCTTCTGCTGTGCTTCTCCATTCATTCCAAGCTGTGCTGGCCTTTGGCAGGTCCGGGCCATGCTTTTGCATTCAGCCTCAGTTACCTCCCCTCATTTCTTTTTTCTGAGACATGGCTGGTAAGAGATCTGGTCTGGGGACTGAGTTCCCTGAGCCACCACACCAGACTTCCCCCAGCTTCCCTTTTATGCCTCATTGGAATGGTTCTTGTTTAGGTCTTCATTCCCACCAGGCTCCCACACCTCCTGGGCTGAATTCTCCTGTTGAATCATAGGCCACAGGGAGCCTTTCTATCATTGCCTTTCTCTGGAGCCTTCCCAAACCAACAGAACACGTCAACCGCCCTGTGGGAGGGTCTCCCGTTCCTCTGTGAACCAGCCACACTTTGGGAATCTGTGTACAGCCATATGAGCCCATGGCTTTGGGGTTATTGTTCGATCCCTTCCTAGGTGTTGGCTTCTGTTAATTACTGGCCCTCTTACTGCCATTTTGCCTAGGTTGGTGTATGGCTGCTACACTCTATGGCAATGAACTTGGCAGATGTAGGTAGGGAAATTTGCTCCTTCCTCTGTCTTCATGAATGGATTCACATGACTCCAGACAAATATATACATGCCTATGTATATGCACATATAGACACATGTGTGCACACATACATATATGTGTATATACACATATATTGTGTGTGTGTGCATATAGAGTTAGGTGCACTCTATCTTTGGCCAAAAGCCCAGCCTTCCAGATACACCAGGCCTGCTCATAGACGACATCCTAACCAGCCATTCACTTCCCAAGTCCTGTTTCCTCCTTGCAAAAGTCTTGTCTTCAACCCATCAATACTAATGAGGGGGGGGACCTCACCTGTGCCCCTGGTCTTGAATCTCTTGTCAAGGATTTTAGCCAGACAACTCTTTGCAGCACTTTCACCGTCCTGAGTAGCCAGACACGGGCAATGTGTGACAGAGGCTTGATGGGTCTTGGGATGCTCGACACCACGTCCGGGATGCACGTCTCTAGGAGACGGCAGATCTCTCCATGGTGAAGAGCAGGCCAACAGATAGACGGCTTGTTGTCTTCCTTAGCAGGGAGCCTGTCCACTGATTGGAGGCCTTCTTCCGCCTCTTACCGACAGATCTCTCACCCCACCTGCCCATCCCCACTCCTCGGAGGATCAGCAGGGGCTGCCTTCCTCCCCTGGGGGAAGAGCCTCCCCCCTGGTAACTTCACCCCATGTAGCCTGTGCTTCTTCTTCAGCTGCTTTTCCTCCCCATGATGCCCTTCCATGCTCCGGCCTCTTGACCCCAGTTGCCATTCTTTTTTGTCATTTTATTTGGATAGTGAAGTCATCTTTGCCATTTCTAAGGAGATTTCAGTTCTCTGGGCTCTAGTAGGAAGTGGATGGTGTTTCCTGAGGCTTTGGGCCTTCTCTTTTTGGGTATCTGTAGCAATCACCAGACACTGACAGAGGCATTCTTTGTGGGTCACTGCATATACCCCCTGCCCTTAGGGTGTGCTGGCATCCAGATTCTCTGGTTCCCCTGGAGAACTGCTCATTGTGGGGGCTCCAACTTGCTCAAGCAGACACACTCAATGAGGAGGCAGCAGACAAAACCAGGAATTATGCCCAGTTCCTGCCTCCTAATCTGCTACTCTTACTACTTAAAATTCCAGGTCTCAGAGCTTTGGGTCTGACTTCCTTTCTTTAGATGGATATGGTGTTATTCCCATTTTCCAGGTGAGGACACTGAGGCTCACAGGGCAGAGATAACTTGCCCACAGTCACACACTGAATACATGGCAGAGCCATCTCTCTTGGCATCCAGGCCAAGGTCCTTCCCACTGTCTTGGCTTGCCTCCCCTGGGCATGGGGAACAGTTGAGAGAGGCCAGTGGCAGGACACCCTGATGGGATCAGGTCAGGCAGCAGGGGAGGGTCACTGCCTCAGTTTTTCCATCTATGGTATGGGATTGAGTTCTTCCTGAGTTTGCAGATATAACTAGAAATGAGCTTGTACCTTGCCCTCCCCCCACCAACTTTGTCCCCCAAAGGGATGGACTGTGCCCAGAGGGCCAGGTGCTAATGACTACTCTCTGGATTTCCCAGCTATGGCCATGTCTTTTTGAGCAATGAAGATGGGCTCCTGGGTTCTCGGTATAAGAAAGTTGTGTACAGGGAGTATAGAGATGGCACCTTCAGGACTCCCCGCCCAAGGACTGGCCCAGAAGAGCACTTGGGAATTCTGGGTAAGCATACCAATTTCCCCTCTCCCTCTTTATCCATTTTCTTCTCTCTACTCCCTCGTCCCTAGAACCTGGCAGCCAGATCTGAGGCTAGGAGCTTGTGCTTGGGCTGGGGGTGGAGGAAAAAAGGACAGAACCAGATTAAGGCACAGCTGGTTTCATCTAAGGCCAGATGGGGTCCTTTGTACCAACATTTGCACCCAGTTAAAAAGAAAGGGTGTCTGAGATTTGTTCGGAGGCCGTGGGACACCTACTCAGCTAGGTGGTTCATTAAATAGAGCCCCTGACCTGGAGTCAGGGACACACGAGTTCAAATCCAGCTTTAGACACTTATTAGCTGGGTGACCCTGGGCAAGTCACATAACTTCTGTGTGCCTTGGTTTTCTCATTTGTAAAATGGGAACCATAACAGTACCTACCTCTCAGAGTTGTTGTGAGGGTCAAACTGGATAATATTTGTAAAATATTTAGCATGGTGCCAGACACATAGTAGGTGCTTCATAAACCTTCCTTCCTCCCTCCCTCCCTCTGAGCAGGCCACAGAGCTGGCCCACACATCTGCTGCCCAGCCCACCTTCTCATTTGACGCATATTCTATTCCTTACTATTATTTTTGAAAATTTTGATATTATACCAGTCATTTTCTTAAATGCCTACCCCCACTCCAAAATGAACTCTAGCCTGTGACAAAAAAAACAAACAAACCAAAAACAACCATCTACAAAAACCATTTCATACTTGAAGGAAATGAGGCAGACACTTTAAGTGACTTGTCCATGGTCACATAGTTAAAGGGTGTCTTGAGTCGAGTTTAGAACTCAGGACTTTTGGACTCCAGGCCCAGGTCTCTAGCCACTGAGCTACCTAGCTGCATAATCAATTCAATGAACATTTAGTGGACATCTACTACAGAATTAGAATAACAACCAGCATTTATTAAACACCTGTGTGCCAAGCACTGCACTAAGCATTTTTTTTTGGTCTTTTTTAGAGGGGGGAAGGCAGGACAATTGGGGTTAAGTGACTTGTCCAAGGTCACATGGCTAGTTTTTGTGTTAAGTGTCTGAGGTCAGATTTGAACTCAGGTCCTCCCGACTCCAGGGCCGGTGCTCTATTCACTGCACCACCTAGCCGCCCCCACAACAACTATTGATATCTCCATTTTACAGATGACGAAACTGAGGCAAACGGGGTAAAGTGACTTGTCCAGGGTCTCACAGCTAGGAAGTGTCTGAGGTGGGATCTGAACTTGGGTTTTCCTGCCTCCAAGTCCAGCACTTTCCCTCTCCACTGAGCCTCTAGCCCATTTGCCTTTCCTTGACTCTCCTGCACTCAGCTCAGGACTTGGTAAATAATTGAGAAATGCTTGTTGATGAGGCTGTTCATCTCATTTCTCCCTTGTTTACTTGAGAACTCTCACTTGATCCAGTTACGAAAGGTTATTTTCTCTAATTTTTTTAAGATGTGACCTTTTCTAACCATGTTTTCTCTCCCTTTGGAGACCGGCCTTATCTCCATAGCCGTTTTAGGGAGTATACAGTAGGTATGGGGTGATGTGACTGGAATACAAAGGATTTTGCTCTCCTTGCCTCAGGCCTGAGGAACTGGGATACCCTCCTGCTAAATGTAGGGACAAGACTCCAGCCTAAATCCCTCCCTTGCCTGCTTCTGTATGGCCCAGGGATTTTTCAGGTTTTGTTTTTACATTTTTAAATAAAGTTTTATTGTATTAAAAATATAAAAACAGCTCTTTGGCCAGAAGGATTTGGCCCATGGACCAGGCCATAGTTTGTTGACCCCTGCCTTAGACCCTTTTTGCCCTTGGATTTAGAGTCAGAAAATAGAATTCTCCCTCCCTGTCTCCTTCCTACAAGGCCTGGCAGGTGGAGAAGCCTGCACCCATTTCAGGCTGTTTCTCTTTCTGACCCATACATGCAGCCCTGTCCTCTTCTCCCTCTCACCAGGACCACTGATCCGGGGAGAGATTGGTGACATCCTGACAGTGGTGTTCAAGAACAATGCCAGCCGCCCCTACTCTCTTCATGCCCATGGGGTATTGGAGCAGGGGATGGGCTCAGTGCAGCCTGCTGAGCCTGGTGAGTGGGGTTATTCTGGGCAGGGAGCAGGAGGTGGGGGGCTCTGTACTGGCAGCACCCTTGTTTTGGGCCCCTGGCTTTCTTAGATCCCTTACCATGTTCTCAGAGACCAGGATACCAGTCAGGATTGGGCCTTGGATTTGCTCCTCAGTGCAGAATCTCAGGTTGATTGAATCCTCATACCAATGAGGCCAGAGTTGTGGGTCCATGATGGGCCACATAGCTTAATTTGTAGTAACATTTGTTTACTTGGCCACAGACAAAATCTCAACCCTTAGGCAGCCACCTTGGCCTGGAAAGAAAGCCTAGTGAGTAGAGTCAAGGGACTTTTGTTCAAATCCATCAAGTTATATAACTTCCCTGGACCTTGATTTCCTAATCTGTAAAATGAGGGGGTTGGATTTGATGTCCTTAAGGGACACCCCTTCCAGTTTTGATTATCTGTTATCCAATTACTGGTTGTTAGGATAAACATTCCAAGTTCCTTCAGATAGAAGATATTACTAAGGTACTTGTAGTCGGAGACTGGGAGGACAGAGTCCCTTATGGGATCTCCAGTGGGGAAAAAGGGATTTGATTTTCCCTGCTTGGATTTGGAGAAGAGGAAGGTAAACAGCAACTAATTTAGCTGTTGAGGGCTTCAGTAAAATTCCCTGGTAAGTGGAACTCTCCAAGTACAGTGGGCCGCCTTAGGAAGTTGGAGATTGCCTGTCTCAGGAAGTTTTCAAGTGGAAAAATAGTCCTTCTGTCGGAGACATTGGAGGAGGGCTTTCTGCTAAGGTCTGCATTGGACCCAAGGCCTCCAGGAGGCCTGAACAACTCTGACATGTTCTCAAATGAAACTTAAGGGGTCCCCATTGCCTCCAGGGTCCAATGGGAAGCCCCTGCCATCCTGCTCACTTCCCAGATTTCCAGTCTTCTTACATCTCTGTGCATGAGCCAGCTACTCTGGCCTGCCTGCCAGTCCTCACACATGGTGCACCAGTCGCCGTCTCTGGGGCTTTGTGCATGTTTGCAAGGAGGGAGTCCTCCTTGCCCCCATCTCTTGGAATCCCAAAGTTCTTTCAAGACTGAGCTCAAATACCACGTTCTGCTGGAAGGCCTCCCTAGTGTTCCCAGCCAATAGCAGATCATCTTCCATCTTCTCTCTCTCTCTCTCTCTCTCTCTCTCTCTCTCTCTCTCTCTCTCT
>NW_027186316.1:1449317-1452677 GCF_028583685.1 Petaurus breviceps papuanus
TCTCTCTCTCTCTCTCTCTCTCTCTCTCTCTCTCTCTCTCTCTCTCTGTATATGTGTCTCCTCTCTTCTCTCCCTTTCTGTCTCCTCTTCTCTCTTTTTCTCTCTCTATCTTTTTGTCTGTCTCTCCTGATCTCTCTCTCCCCCCTCTCTCTCTCACACACACATACATACATACACACATCATAATACATATGTATATATAGCTATATGTACATGTCTCCACCACTAGAATGTAAGCACCTTGAGGACAGGGGCTGTCTTTCCTTTCCCTTGGCTCATCAGTGCTTCTGGATTGAGTAACTGATGGCCTATTCTGGATAGGAGTTTACTGAATAAATATTATGTATAAGACCATGGCATCAGGATCATTGCAAACTAAGAAAGGAAGACCTGGGTTTGAATCCTGCCTAAAACACTTTCTGCTTCTGGGACCTCTGAGCATGCTATTTAAGTTTCCTTTTGAGCTTCAGGAGGATCTCTAAGGCTCAAGGCGCATTCTGTATGCTGTGGAGGGATTTTCTACCCTGGAAGTTCCAGCATCTGGGAAATCGTAGATCCTTGGCATGTTGATTTACATATGACATACTGTTCTGAAAATAGAAAAACAAAACTGAAGGACAGTATGGGCCCTCTACATTCTGTCGGAAAAGGAAGCACATGTGTGCATGTGCACACACACACACACACACACACCTAGTCTAGCAGGGTAGAGAGTCAGGAAGACCTTTCTTTAAGTCCTTACTTTGATACAGATTGACTGTGTAGTTGATATCTGCATGATTTATAAGCTCTGTTAGGAGGCTGGGGGTGGGAGAGGGGAGAGAACTATAGCCTAGAGTAGTCAGGGTGGGCTTCCTGGTGGCTGTGGGCCTTGAAGGACAGGTACAATTTGGGAGAGGGAGAGTGACCAGAAGGGCTTTCCAGAAGAAGAAAGGACATGATGGCAGTGAGCCTGGCTTGTTGGAGTGTTTGGCAGAGTCCTGGATGTGGCCCAGGGGGGCCTGGGTGTGGAAGGACCTGCTGGCCAAGCTTTGCTGGAGAGTTCTCCCTGCCTCTGTCCAGGGGAGGTCATCGTGTACCAGTGGAGCATCCCTGAACAATCTGGCCCCGGGCCTAATGACTCAGCTTGCATCCCTTGGATCTATTACTCTGCTGTGGATCCCATCAAGGTAAAGTTTGACCTGGCCCTCTGTAAGGACGGGGTGGGGCAGGGGCGCATGAGCCCTCCTGATCACAGGCTGCTGGAATGCCTTTGGCTGCCTGGGTGGTTTGGATATTCTGAACTCCAGGATTTTCTTCTGCATTGAAGACATCTGGAGACCTGGGTTCTCTGTCCAGCTCTGCCTCTGACTTGGGAAGGTCCCTGGCCTCAGTGTTTAGCTAAAGTGAGAGTCTGTGCCCCTCTTGGAGCAGAGCCTGTCAAAGCAGACCAGGGAAGCAGAGGACCAAGAACTAGAAGGGACCCTTCACTTGATGTGGTCGAGAACCCTAGGCCTAGATCTCAGAGGCCAGCCCACTCACCTTACAGAGGAAGACATTGATGTTCAAGGAGGTTATACCCATATATGACCTGAGAGCTGCAGGGGACCTCAGGGGCCATCTAGTCCAGCCCTCTCATTTTACAGAAAAGGAAACTGAGGTTTAGAGAGAAGTGATTTGCCTAAAGTCACTCACAGGATCTTAGCTCTAAAGCCAGTAGGATTCTTGGAGGCCATGGAGTCCAACCCTCTGATTTTACAGAGGAGGAAAGGAAACTAAGGCCCAGAGGAAAAGGTGCCTGCCCAAGGTCAGACAGAGAGTGAGTAGCAGCAGTTATCCTAATGCCATGAGCACCCCCACTTGTCCCAAGTTCTCCTGTTCCCCTCCAGACCTTAGGGGTGAGGGGCATCCCCAGCCCTCTTATTTTCTCTTCTAGGATATGTACAGTGGCCTGGTAGGGCCCCTGGTTATCTGCCGGAAGGGAACACTCAAGGCCACGGGGGCCCGAAGCGATGTGGACCGGGATTTTGCCCTACTGTTCCTGATCTTTGATGAGAACCAGTCTTGGTACCTGAAAGAGAACGTGGCAGCCCACAGACCCCAAGATTCAGGCCACAGCAACCTGCAAGATGAGACCTTCCTAGAAAGCAACAAGATGCATGGTTTGTGGGCCCCAGTATGTGCAGTGAGGGGTGGGGCCTGGCAGGGAGAGGACCCCTCTGCGCACCCTGGCTGGAGGCATGCTTCTGCTTCCTCATACCCACTCATGTGCACTAACTGGAGAACCACAGGAAGACAGGAGGAAAAGATCTCAGTCCTAGAGTACTCAAGTTATAAGGGTCCTTGGGACCAACTAGTCTAATTCACACATTTGACAGAGGAGGAAACTGAGGCCTGGAGAAGGGAAGGAAGTTACCCAGGGTCCCACATGGGCTCCCAGATAGAGGGCTGCAAAGGTTCTCAGGGGCCAGCTAGTCCAAATCCTTCTCATTCCAGAGGAGGAAACAGAAGTCAGGTGACTTGTCCAAACAGCTTCATAATCTACAAAGCTCTGATTAGAACCCAGGTCTCATGATTCCCAGCCCCGTTCTATTTCCACTGGGCTGTATAGCCGATGTTGGAAGCTCTGTGGTATGTGCCCTCGGAGCTTAGAGTCTGATTGGAGAAGACAACAAGCAAGGGTGGGGAGGGGCCTCATGAATGAATGAATCCCGTGGACCAAGCACACTGCTAAGTCCTGGCGATTCACAAACCAAAGCAAGGGCTTAGACACTGCCATTCTCTGCAGGGGAGAGCACACCCAAAGAAAAGAGTGGTCATGGAAGGGAGGTTTAGTCTGGTGGTGAGGAGGAGGTCACAGGGATGATGTGGCCCTTCCCAAAGGGATGCTAGAGTTGGTTTGATTGCTAAGTGTTGAGAAGATAGCACTGGTGTGATTAGAAGAGGCCCTTTAGACCTAATAATGTGCCGGGGAGGACAAAACACTGGATTTGGATTCTGAGGGCCTGGGTTCAAATCCTAGCTCTGCCATTTATTACCTGTATAAGACCCATGTAAAATGAAGGGCCTTTCCAGCTCTAAATCCATGATCCCCATTTTGTACATGTCGCATCTGAGGCTTAGAGATACTGAGGGACTTAGTTGGGATTTGAACCCATATTCTTTGACTCTAAATCCAATGCTCTGCTGCCTCAGGAGGTGAACAGTTGGGCAGGGCATTCACTCATTCATTCACTCATCCCTCCATCCATCCATCCATCCATCCATCCATCCATCCATCCATCCTTCCATCCATCCATCCATCCATCCATCCATCCATCCATCTATCCATTCATTCATTCATTCATTCATTCATTCATTCATTCATTCATTCATTCATTC
>NW_027186316.1:1452687-1470052 GCF_028583685.1 Petaurus breviceps papuanus
TTCATTCATTCATTCATTCATTCATTCATTCATTCATTCATTCATTCCACTGACCAACAATGTATTGAGTGCTTGTTCTGTGTAAGGGTCTGCACTGGGTTCCATGGAGGGGCAAGGCCTGAATATACACAGAGAAAGGCAGGGGTATCACAGCCTGTTGTGTGGAGGGTGACCCCTTGAGTGAAGTCCGTCAGGGAATCATTGGAGATCTGGCTGGAAACTAGGGTGGGGCCAGCCTGCTGAAGGACTTTGAATTCAATCTGATTTGATTCAACTGGGGAAACAAATGCACAAAGGAGACAACCCCTGCCTTCAGCCAAATTACCTTCAATGGGGTATCATGCAAGTGAATATGAGGCAGGGAGGACTGAGGAGGGAGAGTGTCCATGGCCTACAGGGGCTGGGAAGGTGCCACCTCTGCAGGGGGTGGCTGGCAGCTAAGCCTTGTGGGAGCACCAGGATTCTGAGGCAGAGGGAGGGCACTCCTGGTGTGGGGCATGGTGTGCAGAAGTGCATGGAGGTGGGGAATGGCATGGCTGTGGAGTTCAGGGAACATCTGGTAGTTTAGTCTGGCCAGACCCGAGCTCACGTGAAGGGGAGTGATGTAAGACAGGTCTCCAAGGCAAACCCAAACCCAGCTGTGGAGAGTTAAGTTTCATGTCGGAGAGTTTCTGTTTGCCATCAAAGTGATGAAATAGGGAAGAGTGTGGTTGTAAGCAGTTAAAACCAATTAGGAGGCAAGAGGTGGTAAGTACATGAGCTGGGGCCAAATGTAAGAGGTGCGGTCAGCGGTGGCCCCCCCCCAGGCTCCCCGGAGTCACAGAATGGCAGAGTTTGTTTCCTGGTCCAACTTGCACACGGTTGGAAGGAAAAGAATCTCCCCAATAAATGGAGCTGACAAGTGGTATTTAATTGGATGCTAATTGACTGGGGGGGGGGTGGGAGGATGCAGGAGAGGAGGGAGAAGAAGCCATTGGACAGGGCTGAGTCTCTAAGTGTGGCCCTGGCAGCTGGAATGCTCCCTGCTGGGAAGGCTAAAGGGAAGGCAGCTCTTGGAGCAGGCTGCCAGGGGAAGAGCTGGCTCTTCCCCCAGTGACCCAGTGGGTGGGTGGGTGAACGAGAAGACCCGGCTTTGAGTCCCTGCTGGCTCTGCCTCTGATTAGCTGTGACCTTCAATTGCTTCCCCTCTTGGAACCTCATTTTCCCAGTTGCTAAAATGGAACTACAGATATCCTTCTATGTCATGGAGGTTAGGGGCATGGTGTCCTCAAGAGCCGGAAAATCTGCCTAAAATGTTTCAGCCCTTCCTTTGTACCAGAGACAGTCTGACTTTGCCATTTTTCCTTTTGTGGGGTGTTTACAGCACCTTCATGTATAATTTGGGTTAAGTATGGGGCCATAGGCTCTGGGTTGTCTGCCAGCCTTAGCCTGTCATCTGCAGCTTCTGCAAGAATTCCCATTTAATTTCATATGCTAACCCATGATATATTGAAGCCACAGTGAGGAAAGTCGAGATGTGGAAGGGATAACTACTTACCATGGCTGGGGTAAGATAATGGAGGCTTTTCTTACTCAGCAATCACTTATCAGATGCTGACTGTGTGCCCTGTACTTGGCATTGGGGGTGCAATGAAGCAGTGCCTGCCCTTAAGGAGCTTACATTCTGTCAGGGGACACAATACAGATGCATATGATATACACAGCATATACAAAGAAAATACAAGATAACTTCAGGGCAGGGATATTGGCAGCTGGGGGATTAGAGAAGGCTTTATGTAGAAGGGGCTATTGGTGCTGAACTATGGAAGATGCGAGAGATCTTAAAAGGTAGTGTTGAAGAGGGAGTGCATTCCAGGCATGGGGTACAGCATGGGCAAATGCATGGAGTCAGGAGATGAAACGTCTCACAAACTGTAAGGCTGTTTTGGCTGGCCCATAGAGTACATGAAGGGGAGGAATGTGTAATAGAGGGGGGCTCATGGGCTCATTGCACTAGAGTTGGAAGGAACCTTGGAGGGCCTCTAACCCAGCCCCCTCTTTATAGATGAGAACTTGAAGCTGAGAGAGGCTCTCACAGGTGGTAGGTAGTGGAGGCAGGATTAGAACCTATGCCAAAGATATTTGAGAGGCAAAGTGGGTGACAAGCTATGTCTGTGTGTATGTGAGGTGGGAGGAGGAGTAAAAAATAAGAAACTTTGGGGAGAAAGAAGGAGTTTTGGTTTGGATGTGATGAATTTTCCTGGGGTAGTTGTTGTTTGAAGAGTCCTGATGTCACTGCGAGGCAATAGGAGACCAGTGCTCAGGAACAAGACTAGGGCTAGATCTATATGGTTTTAGAAGGCATTGGGGTAGAATATGTGAGAGCTATGGAGATCACCAAGGGAGAAAGATGAGATGGGCCCAGGATCAAGCACAACTTGGGGGAAAATCTTGCAAAGGAGAATGAGGAAGAGCAGTCAGAAAGGCAGGAGGAGAAGTGGGAGAGAGCAGAGCCATTAAAGCCCAGAGAGGAGAGTTTTCAGGAGGTGCCAAAGGTGGAGAGAGGGCAAGAAGGCTGAGCCTGGAAAAGAGGCCACCAGCTGTAGCAGCTTTGGAGAGAGCCTGGCCTGCTGAATGATGTTGACCAAAGCTAGACCACAGAGGATGGAGGATGGAGGGGAAGGGAAGTAAAGGCAACAAGTACAGATTTTGGATTGGGGGGTTCACTCTAGGACACTGGAAACCCATGAGCCATTATAAAAAAATCCTGGATCCAGAGGGCCAGGATACTGTGATGGCATTTATCTAAGGCAGATGCCACCAGCCACATGTGGAGTCTGGAATGGTCCAGATGTAAGTGAATGGGCGGCAGGGGAGGCAACAAGAATGGAGAGAAATGGATGAACAGCAGAGCCTTTTCTCCTTCTTTGCAGCCATCAATGGGAAGCTGTATGCAAACCTCAGGGGGCTGACCATGTACCAGGGAGAGCGAGTAGCCTGGTACATGCTGGCCATGGGTCAGGATATCGACTTGCACACTGTCCACTTTCACGCAGAGAGCTTTCTCTACCGGGTGAGTTGGGCATGAAGTTGGTGGCAGAGAGGGCAAAGGGAAGATGAGGGAACCCAGTTGTCAACTGTCCCATGGCCAAAGGAGAAGAATGCTTACTGGGCCCTGGGGCCCAGGCCTTCTTGCTCTCATGGATTTGGGACTGAAACATAAATGGGATAAATGTAAAGTCCTGCACTTGGATTCAAAAGAGCAATTTCATAAGCACAGGCTAGAAAGCATTTTGTGTAGCAGGAGGGAGGGGGTGGTGGTGGAGAGATCTGAGGGGTCAACAAGTGAACGATGTGATGTGGCAGCCAAAAAACTCCAAAACTCATCACTCAGGCTACATTTGGGGGGTGGGGGGCAGCTGATAGCCAGAAGGATCAGTGGACACCACTGTGCTGCGTTCACATCTCAGTGGAGACACTGACAAACTGGAGAGCTGCCATGCTGTGTGAAGATTGGCTGAAGACCTGTGGAGACTGAGCTGGAAGAAGGGTTTGGTATATGATGGCGGAAGAGGGATTAGCCTCATTCTGCTTGGCTCCAGAGTGCAAAATAAGGGAGGACAGGGAGGCAGATTTAGGGCATCAGTAAAAATGCGCGCACACGTGTGTGTGTGTGTGTGTGTGTGTGTGTGCATGCAAGAGTGTATGTGTATATATATGTTGTGTTTGGGTATCTGCATATCTGTGTGTAAGCACACGAGTGTATGTGTCTATATGTTTGTGTGTGCTTATGTCTCTGTGTGTGTCCGTGTGTTTCTGTGTGTCCTTGTATCTGTGTGTCTATATGTGAATATGTTTCTGTGTGAATCACTCTGTTTCCATGTGTCTATGTTTATGTCTAGGTTTCTTTCTGTGTCTCTGACTGTCAATATGTGTGTGTCTATGTTTCTGTGTATCTATGTCTGTCTCTGTGTTTCTTTGTGTGGTTCTGGGCTTATCTATGTGTATTTTTGTGAATACAAAAGTTTCTTTGTGTGTATGTGGTCTGTGAATGTTTCTATGAATATGTGTATCCATTTTGTGTGTTCTCTCTGTTTCCCTATGTTTTTGTTTCTGTGTATCTATGTGTGTTTCTTTGTGTCTAGGTGTGTGTGTATGTCTTTATCTTTATGTGTGTCTGTGTTTCTTTGTGTCTGTCATTGTTTTTCTGTATATGCATCTATGTGTGTGTCTGTGTGAGTGAGTGTGTGTGCACATGTATATCTGAATCTGTGTATATTTCTGTGTGTTTCTGTGTATGTATTCCTCTGGGTTTCTGTTTGTCTACGTGTGTGTCTGTGTGAATGTGTGTCTGTTTTTTGTCTGTTCTGTATGTGTCTTTGTGTATGTGTGTGAATGTTTGTATCTATACATGTGTTTTTGTGTCTGTTATTTATGTCTCTGTTTATTTCTCTATGGGTTTCTGTGTGTCTGTGTATTTGTCTCTGTGTAGGTTTGTTCTGTATGTGTTTACTATGTGGCAGTGTGTGTGTCTATGTGTTTCTCTGTGTCTTTTTGTGTCTCTGAATGTGTATCTATGTGTGTCTGTGTCTCTGTATGTTTGTATATTTTGTGTCTTTCTGTGTTCCTGTCTAAGTATCTATGTTCTATCTGTTTCTCTGTGTTTTTAAATGTTTTTCGATATATATTTTTTCTGTTTGTCTTTGTGTGTCTATGTGATTCTCTGGGTCAGTGTGCACGCGTGTGTGTGTGTGTGTGTGTGTGTGTGTGTGTGTGTGCAAGTGTGTGTCTCAGGAAGGCTAAAGAGCCAGCTCCCTGGTGCTTCACCCAGGCCAGTGCCAAGCCATCCTAGAAGGAGGGGATTCTCTGGATGACCCCCAGGGCTCCTGTAAGTTGGGATCCCTCCTTGCTCTTAGAGGGTCACACACAGGGTGTGGGCTGGAGTGGGCTCAGTCTGAGGAGAGCCACTCCAGACTCCTGGGCCTACCCCCACCCCCTGCATAAATCACATAGCCCCTTCCACATTCCCTGGGTCTGAGGCTCCAAGATCCCAAGTTGGAAGAGGCCCTGAATGGTGCCTAGTGCAGCCCCTTGAGGCCCAGGGCAATGATTTGTCCAAGGTCACACAGAGGAGCCCCCGTGGCCAATGTGAAAGGCTCTCAGAGGTCATCTAGTCCAGGAGTTCTTGACCTTCGCTCTTTGAAGTCTTTTATTTGATGTGTTAATAAGTGTATTTCAATAGAATTCTTTTCCTTTGTAATCCTCTGGTTTTCATTTTTTCCGCTTAAAAACATAATTCTGAGAAAAGGCCTGCAGGCTTCACCATCCTGATGGCCCATGAGGTCTCTGACAACAAAGTTAAGAAGCCCTAATCTAGTCCAGTCTTCTCACCTTGCAGATGAGGAAATTGAGGCCCAGGGATGTGAAGGGTCTGGTCTAAGGTCCCACAGCTAATAAAAGCTTGAGGTGGGATTTGAACTCAGGTCTTTCTAACTCTGCCCATAGCTACCAGGCCTGACAGGGCTGGAAGGGAGAGCCCAGAGCAGAGAAGGGGGAAGCCAGAAACTGAGCTAGCTTGCAAAGGGCACCTTGATAGAAAAAAAACGGCATAAGGAAGTGTTGGCATGGCACCAAACCAGGCTCTCACCTTCCAGTTCAGGTCGAGAGCACCAAGAGAGACTGGGCCTTATCCAGGACTTAAGGGTCATGGCCCCTTCTGGCTACCAGTTTGAGAAAGGCCTGGAATTCTCCTGTCTCCTCTCACTGGCCACATCTCTCTGACAGAGTGGGGAGAGCTACCGAGCTGACGTGGTGGACCTGTTCCCAGGGACCTTTGAGGCTGTGGAGATGGTGGCCAGCAACCCCGGAACATGGCTAATGCATTGCCACGTGGCTGACCATGTCCATGCTGGCATGGAGACTCTCTTCACTGTCCTAGCCCAAGGAGGTAAAAGTAAAGGGAGGGGCAGGGACTGGGAATGTCTCAAAGGACCCCAAGATTTAGAACCCAGAATGTCAGAGCTGGGAGGGACCTTAAAACAAGGAATGTCAGAGCTGGGAGGGACCTTAGAACAGGGAATGTCAGAGCTGGGAGGGACCTTAGAACATAAAGTGTTAACGTTGGAAGAAGTCTTAGAATAGGGAATGTCAGAGCAAGGAGGAACCTTAGAACTCAGAATGTCAGTGCTAGGGGATACCTTAGAGCCTAGAACATTAGCTCTGAGAGGGTACTTAGAACAGAGAATGTAAAAGCCAGGGTGAGAGGAGGGCTCTTAGAACACAGACTGTCAGACCTGGGAGGGGCCCTGGAATGCTAGCCCCCTCATAAAACAGGGGGATCCTGAGGCCTGGAGGAGGGACTAAACTTGCCCAAGATCACACATTATTTTTGTTAGTGGCAGAACCAGGTCACCTGATTCCCAGTGCCGTCCCCATCATTAGTTGCTGCCACTTTCTGCTTGGGACCATGGGAATATCCCACCATCCCTGTCCCTAAGTGCCCTGCCCCTGTACACACACAGCCTAACTAGAGAAACAAGGTGTTGAGTTGGGAGGCTTAACCTGCTACCTATCTTTTGCAGAGCCCGTGATCACCACCACCAACGAGAAACCAGGACTAGGTATGGAGGGTGCCATGCAAGCAAGGACTGCCCAAGGGGGAGTAACGAAAGCTGGGGTCCTCACCAGGGGTGTGTGTGGGGTGCCCAGAGGGGCCCTAGCTGGCTCAGCCAGCTCCTAATGAGGCTAGCCATGGGCTATCTAGATTTCCTCCTTCTCCTCTGTATCTGCATGGGCCCAAATCCCCACTTGAGTCATGTGAGGGACCTTACAGAGAAATGAGTCTGATTTTTCAGAGGGGGAAACTGAGATTTAGGTGGGGAGCAGCAGAGAGCTGACCTGAATCACTTGGGGGCCCGGGGCCCAGCACATAGTAGGTACTTAGTAAATGCTTTTGGAGAGATGGATGGATATATGGATAGATGGATGGATGGAAGGAAGGATAGCTGAATGGAAGGATGGATGGATGGATGGATGAATAGATGGAAGGATGGATGGATGAATGGATGTATGGATGAATCTCATGTGAGAGGATCATAAATGTGGAGCTAAGAGGCCTTTGAGTCCAACCCCCTCATTTTACAAATGAGGAAACAGAATAAATGACTTGCCCAGGGTCATACAACTAGCAAGTGAACTCAGATCTTCATGATTCCCAGTGGTCTCTCATTGTGGACCTGTTACTCACTAGCTGTGGTATCTCAGACAAGTTGCTAACCCTCTCTGGGCTTTTATATCTATTTACTTGGTTGCTCCTTATAACAAATGGAAGAGGGAGGCAAGGCAGGTAGTGTCATCCCCCTTTCACAGAGGAAGAAATCGTCTCAGAGAAGTTGGGTTTCTTGCCCAGGGTCATACAGCTAGTCATTACTCAAATCCAGGTCCATTGGCTTCTAGCCCAACAGGTAGCCTGCTGCCCAAGCTCCCCACTCATCCCACCCCACTGGTTTACTCTTTTCTTTCTCCTACCATTCCATCAGCAGCCTCTGAAGATATGGAGGCCAGAGTACGGATCCTGGGAATTAAGGTCCCTACAAAGCATGTGGAGACACTAGCCTCAGTCCTCATTGTTCTGGGGCTAATCCTTCTCATTGGTGTGGTGGTCCTCGCTGGGGTCCTGTGTTATCAGCAGCGGCAGAGGAAACTGAGGCGTAACAGGCGGTCCATCCTGGATGACAGCTTCAAGCTCTTAGCCCTCAAGCAATGAGACCTGCCCCTCAAACCCACATCAAGAATGGCACTCCTCATGAGAGCCAGCTATCTGGCTTTGGCAGCTGTGCTGGGCCAGGGTGGGACATGCTTTCTATGGTACTAACCCACATGAACATTCTGCTCTAGAGGGAGTTACCAGCAACAATAGCTTCAAACTTCCCAGCAGAATCTGGGACCCCTCCCAAAACTGCCATATGTGTCCAGCTGTGAAGGTGGACCCTGGCTCAGTCTCCTGAAACCTGACCCTTCCTTCACCCCAGAATGTGGTGCATGGCCTGGACAAAGGGAGAAGAGGCCACTTGCAGGCCCTGAGCCCTAGGCAGCTGGGAGGAGATGCCACATCTGAATCAGAAGGACTGAGAAAAGGGCCAGGTTTGGGGCTGAGGAAGGCAGGGTCTGTCTTGGACTTTGAATCTTCTTATGGACTATTGCTTTAGAAGGGGCTGGCTTGGGTTGGGGGAGGTTGGTAGGCAGAAGAATGCCAGCTCTGGAAGGTAGACCTCTCAATGGGCACAGGTCCATGCCCAGAGGGAAGGCCTGGCATGCTATGTCCCGATACCATTCCTAGCAAACACTGTACATTAAAGAGCTGATGAAACCTGCGAGCACAGGACTAAAGTGGGGGGAGGGGCTGCATGAACCCAATCCTACTGCTCTCGGAGTCCAACATCTCGCCACCCAGTGCGGGTGTCTCTTCTACAGCATCGGCGGTGGTCAGTGGACATCTGGTCCGTCCCCTTACCCTTGGGAGGACTTGACCCTACTCTGGCCAGACATTAAGAGGTCTCTCTCTCTCTCTTTCTCCCTCTTGGCACCTCGTGCTGATTGGGTTTGGGGAAAACCCACCAACTGAGAGACTGAGCAGGAAAGAGAACACTGGCTCCTCTTGGGTGGGTTTGGCAAGGGGAGGGAGCTCTAGCAGGGGTGGGGAATCTGCAGCCTCAAGGCCACATGTAGCCTTCTAGGTCCTTGGGTGCGACCTTTTGACTGAGTCCAAGTTTTAAAGAACAAAGCCTTTTATTAAGAGGATTTGTTCAGTGAAGTTTGGATTTGGGCAAAGGGTCACAGTTGAGGACCTAGAGGGGATTTGTGGCCCTGAGGTCCCAAGTTCCCCATCCCCGGTTGAGAGTGATCCCCAGACTTGGGAGGGGGCAAGGAGGAAGGCAGCGTGGTGTGGTAAAGGTGCAGGATTTGGGGTAAGGAAGTCCTGGCTGGGTTCAGCTCCCACCAGCCACCTCTTGGCTGGGTGACTCTAGGCAAGTTCCCACCTCCTTTTGCTTCCTGTAAAATGAGGGGGCTGGACTCCTTCAGATCTAAATCTCAGAGCCTCAGATCCTCTGAAAGGCTTGTCCCAGGCCAAGGTGGGATGGGTCTTTTGGGACACCTCTGGCTATTAAAGGAGGTAGGCCTAATGGAGCAACTGGTGTGGCAGGAGGGTCACTTTCATTCTGGGGATCCCTAGACAATGGGATCCCTCCCTCCATCCTGCATTTGTAACCAGGATGTTTTTCCTTTGGTAAGTTGAGAGCTCATTGAACTCCCTGCTGGTGCCCCAGAAGGAATAGTGACGCAGTCTCCTCCAAAGCCCTGATCCCCTTTCCCCACTCCCTCCTCCTGCCCAACTGCACCGGTTTCCCCACATTGCACTTGGGTTCGAGTTCTGACCTCTCTAGGCCTCACTTTCCTCCTCTGTAAAATGGAGCTAACATCACTTGTACTCCCAACTTTCCAGGATGGTTGGCAGTGCTAGATAGAGAAATGTGAGCTAGCATTCTTGCCTGGGCAAGAGAATGGTAGTGCAGTTACCAACCAGCCTTTCTGGGAGCATGAAAGCCACAGGGCTTGAGCTGTCTTTGGTGCTGAAAGTGGAGTTCCTGGTACCTAGAGACTAACCAGCTTTACAGATGAGAAAACAGGTAGACCAGGCGCCATAGGTTGCTCAGGGTCACACAGAGCTTGAATGCTGGTCTAGGTTTTATGCCTTCAAATCCCAAACTCTTCCTATTTGCAGGAACCCCCATGACTCCAGTCCCCCAAATACACAACTCATGAAGCTAGACCCATCTCAGAAGCTTTCTAGGAGAATGGTTAGAAATGCTGGAAACTTCAGATTGTTACTAATGCCACGAAATTCCCAGAAGCCTTTAAAACATCACCAAGCCAGTGCATTTCATGACAAGAGGGTCTTTTGACCTGGTGGTTAATTTTGGGGGTAATGAAAACCCAGTGCACTCTGGGGACTCAAGACAATTACACTCAGGTATGCAAGTGGAACTTTGATCTCGTCAGCATGTGCACTCCACTCCATCAAATTGTGTCCTTGCCTGCCCATCCTGTGTGGCCTCCCCTAAAGCTGCTGCCCAGTGGGCCAGCAGTGCAGTCAATTGGAATTTGCATGAATCCTTGAAGGACCATGGATCCTTGGTAGAGACAAAGCTGAGGGAAGACATAGGTCTGCCCTGGGCTTAAACTCCAGTGCCTGATGAGGGTGCTAAAGTTTAAAGCCTGGCCACTCTTAAAAGGGGAGGGAATAAGCATTTATTAGGCACCTACTATGTACTGGACACTGTGCCAACAGCTTTGCAAATATTCCCCTGTTGGATTCTCACAATAACCCTGGGAGATAGATACTATTAGTCTCTCCATTTGACAGATGTGAAAACTGAGACAGACAGAGGAGGTGTGACTTGCCCAGGGTCATACAGCTAGTAAGTGCCTGAAGCCAAGTTTGAATTCCTGCCTTCCTGACTTCAGGCCCAGAGCTTTCTCTACTTCACCTCTTAGCTGCCACACATGAGTGGGGTGGTCTCCTAGATAAGTGGGGGGCTGAAGGTAAGCAAGATAGCACCCCAAGTGTAGTATGAGGAATAAAAGGGTGCTCTCAAATCTTTTAGAAGTGTGTTGTTTGTTTGTATACAAATTAAAGCTGCTAATTTGGTAATTGGCACACAAATTTGTGGGGAAGACAATTCAAGTGGTTCCATTAATTTTACTCTGGTCTATTTCTCTCCAGACTCACTAGAAGCTGGCACCATAGAATGTCAGAGCTGGGAGGGACCTTAGAATGTGGAACTTCAGACCTGGGAGGGACCTTAGAACAGGGAACTTCAGAACTGGGAGGGACTTTAGAACGTGGACCTTCTGAGGTGGAAGGGACCTTAGAAAATGGAACTTCAGAGCTGGGAGGGAATTTAGAACACAGGCTAAATTTCTGGTCCCATCATGCCCTCCTCCTGGCCCAATCACAAATCCTCTTCTTTTTTGATAACTATAGCCTTTTTCTCCAGTCTGCATCAACCATGTGTTGGAATGTCATAACCTATACCACCATCTCCCCAGCTCATCTGAATTTACTCCAGGTTCCACAGTTCTGGAGGGATTGTAGGGTATGGTGTATAAAGAGCTGGCCTCAGAACTGGGAAGACCTGGGTTCTGGTCCTGCCTCTGATATATGCTAGCTATATGACCCTGGACAAGTCACTTCACCTCGATGTATCTCAGGCAGTTCTCTAGGTTACAGAGAAGGTGATGACTTGAATTAGAAGAGGAAGTTACGTCACTGGGGAGTACTTTATGTCAAAGAAATCCCCAGACCAGGCTCTACTCCTCTCTAGAATATCTCATTTGCCATCTGTGTCTAAGCATCTGTCTCTAACTCACAATTGGCTTGTCCACCAGTAACTGTCATTTCTTTAAATTTTTTTTTTTTGGTTTTTGGAGAGGGGAAGGCAAGGCAGTTAGGGTTAAGTGACTTGCCCAAAGTCACACAACTAGTAAGTGTTAAGTGTCTCAGGCCACATTTGAACTCAGGTTCTCCTGACCCCAGTGCTCTATTCACTTTGCCACCTAGCCACCCCAGTAACTGTCATTTCTACTGTTTTTTTTTGTAGCCACAAAGCCCCCAGCAGCTGTAAAGCCCATTTGATCTTCACCACCCTATGAACAAGATGGCACCAGTATTTTCTATGTCTAGGTCTGTGTGATTCTGGGCATGACTGATGCAGGATTTAAGCCTTAAGACCCTCTGCAAAGTGAACTATTACAGACTCAGAGCTTTTGTTTTGTGTTTGTTGGGGAGCTGTGCAAGGTCACCAGCCTCACTTTCTCCTCCAGAGCCATCTTAGGGATGGATCCAGTGACCAGATATTCATCGGGATGTCTGAAGATGACCCAGGATGCAATGGGAGACCCTGGTACTTTTAGGCTAAGGCCTTTCCAGGTACTCATTTAGAGTGAGGTAACACCCATTCAGTGAATAGGGTAGGGACCAGAGTGGCCAAGTCTAGCCACTTCATTTTACAGAGGAGGAAGAAGGGGAAGGACCTTGCTCAGCTAGGAATTGTCTCAGGGGAGACTTGAACCCACCATGGTCCACTGCTTCTCTCAGCATCCTTTCCCCCATCTTTGTATCCTTCTGGAATGTTTTCCTACTCACCCCTCCCACCATGCTCAAAACACGTCCTTCCAAGTAATGCCTGTTTCTCTCTCAGCCCATCCCTTGTATGAGCTAAACAGTAGCCAGCAATCTTAAGAACAAAGGGCAGGGTTCACAAGATGTGTTAACTGGGCAAGTCTTGGGATTCTTTATTGAGTTTAATGAGAGTGCATGAGCTGCTGCTAATGAGGTGATTTTAGAAGGAGCTTTGCTGAGATCCAGCCTCGAAGTCATGGGAACATGATTAGCGGCAACCGCAAACAACTTAATTAGTGTGGGCTGCTGTTCAAAAAAAAAAAAATGAGCTATGGGCTTTCATGCTCACAGAGTGGTGAATTTAAAAGAACCTTAAAACATGGAACATGATATCAAGGGATCTTCAATGTAGAATGTAAGAGCTGGAGAGTGGATTTTGGAACATAGGATGGCAGAGATGGAAGGTGTCTTCAGAAGACAAAACATTGGAGCTGGGAGACACCTGAGAATTCAGGGTTAGGACAGACAGACTCCCTAGGAATAAGCCAATCCAACCTACTCATGTTATACAAGGGGAAATTGAGGCCCAGAGAAGGAAAGGGACTTTCTCAGGGTCACATAATGAGTTCATGGAAGAACTGAGAAACAAATGCGGGGCTCCCAACTGCCTCTGCTGCTCTGTACTGCATGGTGCCACCTTCTCTTAGGGTCATTTTAGCCTCATCTTTATGACTTTTGACTAGGAGGAAGGGAATAGAGAAGCTTCTTATACTTGGAATCAGCTGACTTTAGAAAAACCACAGCCCATTCTTGTTATGAGATAGCCCATTCTTCCAGCCATTCCCAGGTTAGCTTGTCTGATCTACTAGGGCCAAGAACTAAGATCCATACAGGATCCAAAAGCATAACCTTGGTCAGTCTCTATAATCCATCTTCCCAGTTGGGCTGTTTGTCACTGTTTTTTAATGCTCACTTCCCCGTTTCAGACTGGCAACAGAGTGGATCTGGGGGACCAACCAGAGCAAGGAACATTAGAAATGCCTGGAGAAGCCATGTGTTAGGGCTAGCCACTGACTCATAGAGGCCAGAACATGGACATTTGTAATATCAGAATGTCAGCGCTGGAGGGCCTGTAGAACCTAGAATATCACAACTGGGAAAGCCTTAGAACAGAAAATGTCAGAGCTAGGAGGGCCTTAGAAAAGAGAATGTCAGAGATGGGAAAACCTTAGAACAGAGAATGTCAAATCTGGAGAAGCACTTAGAAAAGAGGTCAGAGTTGGGAGGGGTCTTAGAACAGGGAAGGTCAGAGCTGGGAGGGCCCTTAGAACAGGGAATGTAGGACCTAAAAAGAATGTTTGAGACCATTTTGTTCTAGGCCCTGAGTGCCCACGGCATGCATATATGCATATATGTGTATGAAGTTGGGGTAGTAACAATACGCAGGGCTTTAAAGAGGGGGCTGGACTCTGATGGTTACTTTCATTGTGTCCTGAACCTTGGACATACTTGCCTCACCATGCTCAAGAGTACTGCCCCATAGGGATGGTGTTTGAGTTGATCTTAGTCCCAGGGAAGTAGTCAAGGTACAGCTTGGGAAGGAGAGGAAAGCATGCTGATGAAAAGCACAACCAGTTTGATTTCATTTATGCTTCTCTGGGGGCCCCTCAAACCCAGGACCATGTGCTCCTCTGCCTGAGTGACATACATGTCTCAGTCGCATGCCACAAAGTCAGCCTGCCCTCCATGGGAGTCCTTGGGTAAGGCAAGGCATCTTTTCCCCTCCACAGGAGCACCTGCTTCACACTGGCACACAGAGGTGGGGGCCGAGCCATGATGCATCCCTAGGTGGTGCTTCCAACTTGAGCTTCTTGAAATGGCCTTCTCTGGGAAGGCCCAATAGGCCCTAGCTGCTCCAGGCCCTCTGTGCATGTGTGGATGGGACCTGCCTTCTCCCTGTCTCAATGTTTCAGCCCAAGTTTGGTTTAGTCTGAGAACACCAGTGCAATAAGCCTTCATATTAACTATCCTTCTCCCCTTCTCATTGATATTACAGTCTCCTCACTTTCACATGACTCATTGATGTATAGATTAGAGTCTGCCGGTCTAAGGAAGATTTCCAATAATCGAAATGCAGGCCTAATAGTTTTGATCAGCAGAATTCTAACTCGCCAGGACTCTATTACAGTAACCATGAAAGTAGCTATTATTTTTCAAACTAACGCCAAGTAAGGTCAGAAATCTCAGTTTTCCCTTTTCAGTCTCTGGTGCCCATTTTTGCACAACTGCCCCCTACAGATGATGTTGGAAGGGGAATGCTCCCCAACTATTTTGATATCAAAGGAAAAGGGTGTAGAGGGATCTCTTTCTCAGTCCATCATATTCTTTCAGCATAGCTGTTATTCAGTCATTTCAGCCATGTTCAACTCTTCATGACTCCATTTGGGGTTTCCTTGGCAGACATGATGGAATGGTTTGCCATTCCCTTTTCCAGCTCATTTGACAAATGAGGAAACTGAGGCAAACAGGGTGAAGTGACTTTTCCAGGGTCACACAGCTAGGAAGTGTCTGAGGCTGTACTTGAATTCCAGTTTTTTGACTCCAGGCCTGGCACTCAAACACCATTATGCCTCCATGAATTTCTGGCCGGCAGCTAGACAAATACCCTGCTAGCTACCTCTGAGGTTGGTCACAAGCGTATGCTGATTCAGTAACCCACTGCTGCAGGTTACCAGTAGCTTTTGCTGGTGTCTTTCACAGAAAACACTGGCCATTTTCTTTGATGATATGACATTAGAGTGAACTCACACAATTGCTTTTCCATTAAAGTCTTTGGGTAATGCACTTAAAACACATGTTGCATTCTTCTGGAAAAGTAGAGTTAGAGGTAGCAGGAAAGGAAGAAAAAAACCTGAAGCAATAAGAGGTTACACTTGATTCTGAAGTTAGGATCCCTAACCCCATTTAAGGGATGGGCATACTGAGACCTCTGGGGAGAATAGAGCTTTTTTAGTCATGAATAAGGTCAGCAGCTGAATAGGGATTTAAACTTAAGTGCACTCAGTGTGGTGTACTGGAAATAGCCTTTGACTAGGAAGCAGAAGATCAGGGTTCTAGTCTGTTTCCTCATCTGTAAGAGGAAGGAGGTGGTGCCTAGGGGGTCCTTCTAGCCCTGATGTTCTGGAACTTCTAATACTTAGCTTTCTCCACTTAATGGCCTCTTTTGAGTATAGGGTAGGAAGGTTGGGGGATAGTTAAATTGGTTGGCCAAATTGGTGGGGGAGTAAATCTAGGACACCAGTCCTTTGCTGAGTCATTGTCAATTTCCTGAGAGTGGGTATCTTCTCTCTGCCCCAGACAGCTCCGTATCCAGAAGTATTCTCATCTCTGGTCTGTACTCTAGCCTCTCATGACCCTCTCCATTCAGACACTTCACAGTCATCCCAGGAGACCATAATCAAACACATTGACTTTTCCCCAGACCCGTCCCTCCTCTAACCTTGACCCAGTCTACCAATGGTATTTATATCAGGCTAGTCACTTACATCAGTCTGCCTCCTTGTTGTCATCCTGGGTTCTTTTCTCTTTTTCACCCCTATCTCCAATTAATTTCCAAGTCTCCTTGATTCATCTTCCAAATTACTTCTCATACCCACCCCCTTCTCTCTACTCACACAAGCCGCTACCCGAACTCAAGCTCCCGTCACCTCTCACCTGGACTTCCAATTAGTGTCCCTGAATACAGCTAGTCGAGCCAATTAGTCTCTGATACATTTTGTACATAGCTGCCAAATTGATATTCCTAAAACCAATCTGACCATGCCATTTTCTCCCCCACTCAAAAATCTATTGTAGTCTGGATTCAAAAGTACACAAGCTTTATGTGGCCACTCAAGGCCGCCCATAATCAAGCTCTCTACCACCTACCTTTCTGATCTTTTTTCTTATTACTCCAGCATGACTTTTCATTCCCGGAAAACTGGTTTGCTAACAATTATTGCCTGAACAAAGCAGTCACCTCCTGCCTCACTAGGTCTGGACACTAGGCCTTTCTCTTGGAGTAGCCTAAGATTATGGTAACTTTCTCATACTGTCCTCTCACTTGAGCTTGCATGTCCAGTGCCCCAAAGAAACTAGAGTGGCCATTAAGGCAACCAAGCAATAGCCTAAAGTAAAACGAGTAGAGGTTGTCTGTCTTTTTAGCAGAGCCAGAACTAAGGTGAGGTGACTGGCACTTTGTCCCAGGGCACTGAATGTATAGGGCACTGACTATACTTACACTCCTTCAGCAGATAGAAACAACTGGGCTTAGTAGCTAGTTAGCAAGAATAATGACTATAAATAAGAATTTCTATTATTAAATGAATGAGTTTTTAAAAGGAGACAATAAGGTGACTGCTTCTTTTCTCCTATACCACTATCTCCCTTTTAATCTCACTATCCCAATCCTAGTATGGCTCCATTCTGTTCCCTCCTTCCCTATCTAGGCAGTGTCCCCAGTCCAGGCCTCAAGGTCCTGGGTTTTTTGCCTACAGAAACCAGGGTTCTTATCCTAGGGCCTTGTGTCCTAAGTGCCTAGGTTTCTTCTCACAGCTTCCTTCTCCTCCCCAATTTCTCTGCCCCCAGTACATTTTGAGGTACTTTCGCTCCATGTATATATTATGGAGCGAATAATTATAATTTGCTATAATTATTTAATCATATATTTATTATATATATAATTATATATATATAATTATTAAGTCTTCTTACTAAGCCTATATAATATCCTGTGATTTCTGGGAAAGAAACTAGGCAAAGTGGGCTTTGGGGTGGGATGGTATCAGCCCATAGTTACAGCATCTCCAATGCCTAGAAAGGTCACTGCATTTAGAACTACCTGCCTTGGGTTCCAATATTGTCTCTGCCTCCTGTGACTTGAGGCAAATCTGGGTTTCTTGATCTGAAAAATGAGGGAGTTAGACTGGATGGCAAAGGGCTCCTTCACTTCCAAATTGTAATAATCCTTTAATGACACTAGGTTTAGGGAAAGTACTATCGACAGCAGGAAGTTGGGACCAGGACAAAGCAGGACACACCATACTCTAGGCTAAACAGTCAAGACTCTCCGTGAACTAGCTTGTGCTTTCCTTTCCCAACCTGTTCCCAATACTGCTCTACACACACACACACACACACACACACACACACACACACACACACACA
>NW_027186316.1:1470062-1474651 GCF_028583685.1 Petaurus breviceps papuanus
CACACACACACACACACACACACACACACACACACACACACACACACCCCTAGGCCAAGGAAACTAACTCTCTTATTTTACAGATGGGAAAACTCAGGTCCAAGGAGACGAAAGGGAGTTGCTCAAATTCACACTGTTTGAGACAGGATTTGAACCTAGGTCTTTCTGACTTCTAGTGGGCAGCTAGGTGGTGCTGTAGTGCATGGAGCTTTGGATCTGGAGTAAGGAAGACTCATCTTCCTCAGTTCAAATGCAGCCTCAGCTGTGTGATCCTGGGCAAGTCACTTCACCTTGTTTGTCTCAGCTTCCCCACCTGTCAAATGAGCTGGAGAAGAAAAAGGCAACCACTTCAGTATCTTTGCCAAGAAAACCCCAAATGGGGTCATGGAGAGTCAGATGTGAGTGACATAAGTCAACAACTTCCTGTCTCCAAGGCCAGAGCTCAAGCCATTGCCCTATGTTGCCTCTCATCTCTCTGGATGATGTTCCAAATTTCCTTCCATAGAGGGGATATTTAGGGATAGTGTTTACTTCTACAACATTATCTTTCCACCCTTTGCCTTCTCTCCAGCAATCACTTCTTCCAGTAGTATCTCCAAGGTATCTGGAGCTAAATTTTGAACTCACATCCCTATTTCTCCTTCAAGTGCTAGTCTGCCTTCCATTTTCCATCTGCCTGCTAGATAGCTCCACTGGGTACTTTGGTCCTGCCTCATCTACCCTCCCACACTAAAAACTCAAAACCAGTGCACGTCCTCCAATTTCTTTCTTTTTTTTAAATAATATTTTATTTTTTCCCCAGTTACATGTCAAGAAAATTTTTAGCATTCATTTTTACAAGATTTTGAATTCTAAATTTTTCTCTCTCCCTTCCCTCCCCTCTTCTGAAAATGTTAGGCAGTTTGCTATAGTTTATATAGGTACTATCATGTAAAAAATAATTCCATATTACCCACAGTTGTTAAATAAGAAACAGATAAAGAAAACTATGAGAAAGAATAAAGTAAGTGACAAAAATATGCTTCAATCTGCATTCAGAATCCATTCCATTCATATACCACAACTTGTTGAGCCATTTCCTAATTGACGTGCATCCTCTCAATTTCCAATATTTTGCCTCCACAAGAAGGGCTGCTGTAAATATTTTTGCACATGTACATACTTTGCCCTTTTCTTATGATCTCTTTGAGATACAGGTCCTCCTATTTCTCTTAATGGTACAACATTGAAAAGAATCAGATGACCTAAGTTTGAATCCCAGGTATTTTACTCATTACCTGGGTGACTTTGGGCCTCCCCCTCTTTTTACCTGAGTTTTTTCATTTTTAAATTCAGGGGTTTTGACTAGATCAGAAATCTAGTCTAAACTCACTTCCAAATGTGGCCTGAATATAATAATTATATATATATTATATAATAATTATATATATTATATAATAAAAAATATAATTGAGAGATATTGAACAAAACAAATAAAAATATAATAGAACATAGATAATGTTAATATGTGGTTGTCCAAGTCACTATGTGGCCCTGAGGAATTCTTACGTACAGTTTAGTGGCCTTTGTTTCTATTTGAGTTTGATCCCATTGAAATAGATTGGGGTGGGGAACCCGTGGCCTCAAGGCCACATCCTTTTATTAAGGGTATTTGTTCCGTTAAGTTTGGATTCAGTCAAAGGGTTGCACTTGAGGACCTAGAGGGCCACATGTGGTCTCGAGGCTGCAGGTTCCCCACCCTGGACTAGATGGTTGCTGAGAATCCTTCCAGTTCTAGATCTAGTATTCTATTGTGACCTTAGGTGAGCCCCTTCCCCATCTGATCAAACTTCAGTTTCCTCATCTGTAAAATTAAGAGATTGTGGTATCTGACCTTTGAGGTCCCTCCCAGTTCTAAATCTCTAACCTCCTGATCTTTTGACCATACTCTCAGTTCCTAGAATCTCCTCCTTTACTCCCTTCCTCCCTCATCATTTTCTTTTTTTGGGGGGAAGAAGGCAGGGCAATTGGTGTTAAATGACTTGCCCAAGGTCACACAGCTAGTAAGTGTGTCAAGTGTCTGAGATCAGATTTGAACTAAGGTCCTCCTGACTCCAGGGCCAGTGCTCTATTCACAGCAGCACCACCTAGCTGCCTCTCAACTCATCATTTTCAGTAGGGAACTGAGGGCAGAGAGAGGAGGTGACTTTCCCAGGGTTACACAGCTAGCAAGTCACAGAAGTGGGACTGGAACCGAGTTCTCCTCTCTCTCATTACATTGCTTGGCTTGGGAGGAAAGTCCAGCAAAAGTTCTAGTCTGGGGAAGTGTGGCTAGCCACTACCTAGAGCAAGGCTTCTTAATCCAGGGACCTCAACTTGGGAACTCAGTTGCAATAGGGTTAGTTTCTTTTGTGATCCCATGTATTTTTATGCATTTTGAGAATGATTCTGAGAAGGGGTCCCTAGGCTTCACCAGATTGATGGCCTGAGGAATCTGTGGCCCCCCAAAGCTTCAGGCACTCTGTTCCAGCATGTGTGGGGTGCTTGGGTGGTGGTGAAGGGTCAAAAGGGACCTTGTCAACTTGAGTTTTTGAAGTGGGGGCTGCCAGCTGCAAGGATGAGCTCATTGAGTGCCTGAGATGAAAGGATGGGGGACTCAGGCAACATGTGATCTCACAAAAGGGCATCAAAACAGGACAAGATCACATTATCTCCATCCAAACTGGATTTCATAGGGAAAAAAAAGTACATTTCATCATGTCCTAACATTGCCTGCCCTGACCTCTGACCTTCTTAAATGAATGCCTCAGAAATAAGGATGCAGATATGAAGTCTTCACAGCATCAATCAACCCTAAATAATCATCGTGTGTGCTGTGCTCGGAAGTGAAGGGGCAGATGGAACCAGCAAAAATAGAGGCCATCTAGTAATCTGGGGACTTCAGGAAAGATTGCAGAGAGGATTCCCTGCCCCTTGGCTTCAAGGCAAGGCAATGTGATACAGTGGAAAGTGGGCTACCCTAGAAACTGAGAGGCTTGAGTGCCATTTATCCAGAAGACCTGTGTTTGAATCCAGCCCCAGTCACTTAACTAGCTATGTGATCCTGAGCATATCTGTCTGTCTCAGTTTCCTCAATGGTAAAATGAGAATGATAATAATAGGTAATAACAATAATATATATTTTTAAAGCAATTGGGTTAAAGCTCAAGGTTACACAGTCAGTTATTTCTGGGTGTGGTGCTAAGTATCTGAGCCCGGATTCAATCCCAGGTCATCCTGACTCTGGGGCCTGCGCTCTTACTCACTGCACCACCTGGCCGCCCCTAAGCAATTGGGATTACGTAACTTCCTCAAGGTTACACGGCCAGGTATTTTTGGGTGGGTGCTAAGTGTCTGAGCCCAGATTCGGTCCCAGGTTATCCTGACTCTGGGGCTGGTGCTCTTACTCGCTGTGCTACCTGGCCACCCCAATAACAATAATATTAATAACAGATGATAATACCATAAACCAGGTAATATTTGCAAAGTGCTTGTAATCATTAAAATGCTGCTGCTGCTGCTGCTGTCATTGTTCCCAGCTCTGTCATCTTCTGACTTGGAATTTTCACTGGCTTTCCCAGCTGCCTTCAGTGCTCTCCCTCTGTGCCTCTGCTTCCCATGGTTCCTTCAAATCCCAGATCAAATCTCCCTTTCCAGGGAGGCTGGGTGGTGCAGTGAATAGAGCACAGGCCATGGAGTTAGGAGGACCTGAGTTCAAATTCAGACTCGGACACTTAACACTTACTAGCTGTGTGACCTTGGGCAAGTCACTTAACCCCAATTGCCCTGCCCTCCCCCCTCCCCCCCAAAATCTCCTTTTCCTCGGAAGCCTTTCCCTTTTCTGATTAATGCTCACAGTTACCTTCTAACTCTTACCTCCACTTTATCCTACATATGGCTTGTTTGTATGTTGGCTGGCCCATTAGACTGTGAGCCCCTTGGGAGGAAGGACTGGTTTTTACCTGTCATTGTATCTCCAGTCCTCAGCACAGGACCTGGCACACAGCAGGTGCTTACTAAATGTTTGTTCATTATACGATTTTACTGTGCATCTTGCTACTGCATCTCAAGGATCATCAATGGTTTTCCTGTTAGACTTCCTGGCATTTCCTTATACCCATCTCTGCACCTTCTGGGCCACCCTGCCTTGCTGTCCCACCTGCTGCAGCACTGTGGCTGGTCTGTGCACACCTCTTTAAAAATGTATTTAAATATGAATGGTTTTCTTTGTAGCCCTATCTATAAATACATGACTGGGAGAAGGGGTCCCTAGGCTTCTCCAGACTTCCTGAGGAGTCTAGGGCAGAGAAAAGCCTTATTAGAATGGGAGCTTCTTGAAGGGAGAGACTGTGTCATTTTCATATTTGCACCACCCAGAACTTAGCCCAGTGCTTAGTACATAGTAACCATTCAAACATGCTTTATCACCCATCCATCTATCCATCCATCTATCATCCTTTTATCCATCCATCCATCTATCCATCCATCCATCCATCTATCATCCATCCTTCTATCCATCAATCTATCCATCCATCCATCCATCCATCCATCCATCCATCCATCCATCCATC
>NW_027186316.1:1474661-1495239 GCF_028583685.1 Petaurus breviceps papuanus
CATCCATCCATCCATCCATCCATCCATCCATCCATCCATCCATCCATTCAAGTGTCTCTTCTCAACTTCAACATTTTTTGCATTCTATGTTCCAAGAGTCCTTCTAGCCCAAATATTCTAAAGCCCTTCTAAGCTCGAAGATTTTGTGAAAGACCAAAGATGACTTGAGTGAACACCCCTGAACTCAAGCTAGCTTTTACCCACTTGGGGTTCCTTGGCACTTTATCACCTAAGGTCTGGCCTGGTGTCTTACTGAGAGTAGTCCTGAGAGAGCACTGAGGCAGGCTAATTTGTGGTAAGTGTATTGCCCATGATTTCTTTGTGCCCAAGGCAAGATTATATCCCAGGCCTTCTCACTACAAAGTCATGACACCAAGCTGTCTCAGAGATACAGGAGCCTGAATACTCCCAATCCACAGGGCAAATCTCCCAGCAGATAGCTGCTCCAGGTTCAAGATCCACTTAAAAATATGGGCTTGGCCTGGGAGTGGTTCTCACTTTGCAGGCCAAGGACTTTAGCAAATAGGTGCAAGGAGGAGAAAGCACCCATTTCAGTCAAGGCTAGGAGAAAGAGAAGGGGCCCTTAAGAGAGCAGGCCTGGGAAGATTTTTCCCTATTCCAATGGCTGAGTGTGCTAGGCTTGAGCTACAGCAGGGAAGCCCAGAAATGGCTGAGATCACTTTTCCCATAAAAAGAAGGTAGCAAGCACGTCATCTGAGGATCGAGCTCAAACCAGCAGAGAGACGCTCTCCAGGTTTGGGCAAGAAGACGTTAGCATTGTTGGAGGTGGGAGCTGCCCTCCACATGTGGGCACTGCCCCCCACATTCCTACAAGGTACACATGTTCCCCACATGGGCAGCCTTCTGTACCTGCTCCCTAGGTGTGTCTGCCCTCCTCCCATGAAGCTGTGTGTATGTGGAAAAGTGTACCCCAAGTTTATAGGAAGAAATATTGTCCTGCTGTCTTGTTTTTTAGTATGTTATTTTGCAAAATGCCTTTGCTTGGAATTAATTCTGTCCTCTGGCTGATTAGACATAAACACAGTGTGGGCCTCTGAGGTATGGGTTTAAATAGATGCAGACCCACAGAGTGCCTTGAACTTGGGAAACCTTGTCTGAGGGACCCACTGTGCAAGTGTGAGGTGTCTCCAGGTGTTCCAGCATTGAGATGGACACCAAGAGGCAGGTTCAGAGGGTGTGGAAGGGAAAAGTAAGAGAGATGACAAGAGAGTGAGACAATGAGAGATATGAAGAAATCGGCAGAGTGGCAAATTTGATAATTGCTGCTTTAAAACATAAATAGGGATGAAAAAGAAATGTTGTTTAAAATCTCCATTCATTAGCTCGGGCTGATGAGCAGCTGAATGTTTGCCCATCTCTTGTGCAAAGAATATGAATTATGTCTTTAAAGTTATTGGAAATAATATGCTCTCAATGAGAAAGACAGCTTGCCAGGCACACAATCTTCTCAGGAGAACTTTGCTTGGCGGCGACGAGAATCACTAAGTCCATTTTCCCCACTGGCTTCCCCTGCCCCGTGAAATGCCCGGAGTAGAACTGAGCACCTGAACCTTGCCAGACAAACAGGATCCAACTGGCTTTAATTACCACAGATGACACTCTGACATTGGGGAATCTGCATTGAACCCCATTATACTGCTTGTGTCCTGGCTATGTCTATAGATATGACCAAATCATCTGATGAGTGATGTTTCTCATTCAGCCTCTCTGGAGGGAGGTAGATACTTGGGGTTTTCAGAAAACTATGGCCTGAGATGGTTTTGAGGCCTCCTGCTCCCACCCCCCACCCCCCAGTCCCAGGCTCAAACATGCTGGGGGTGGAGCAGGAAGGCTGGTGACAATAATGGAATCATAGGTAATTATCCAATGGTAGCTATGGAAAAAATACAGAATACAGCAGGCGAGAGCTGAGAGGGGCATTCCATCTTGTCTAATACTGCCCCCCCCTTTAACAGAGAAGGGAACTGAGGCTCAGGAAGAAGTGACTTAACCAAAGTCACACTTAGAATCCTAGATGTAGATAGAGATGGAAAGGCCCTCACAGGCCAGCTAGTCCAACTTCCTTATTTTACAGAGAAGGAAACTGAGGCTCAGGAAAAATATGACTTGCCCATGATCCCATAGCCAGTTAGTAGCAAAACTGGGAGAAGGACATAGATGTTTTGATTCCATATTTAGAAAAACTTCATGGAGCTGCTGTGAGGACCAGAGGACATATAAAGCACTTTATAGAGTTCTAGATCATTCTCATGCATTAAAATGTTAGTCAGAATGAGTTCTTTCCCACAGAGAAGAACAGTGGAAAGAATGCTGCATATGGGGTCAAAGGCCAATGTCTGCATTTCGGACTCTGCTAATGATCGTGTGACCTGGGATGAGTCTGGGCCTCGGATGACCTTAAGCCCAAGCCCCCTCATTATAAAGAAGAGGAAACTGATGCAAAGCAAGTGAAGGACCTGGTCCAAGGCCACGCTTGCTACGAGTTAGGGGCAGATCTGGTACTAGGATCCAATGCCTGATTCCACCCAGAGTCAAGGTCACCCAGAAAGTGAGGGGCAAGACAGGACTTGACCCCATGTCCCAACTCCAACTTCAGCACTCTGTTCATTGGGCCATGATGGCCTCCCATTTTCTCCAAGGCTTTTTTCAGCTTTAGAATTCTGTATTTAAAGGGCCCTTCCAGCTCTGGTAGCCTAGGCCCTAAGGTCACTTCGGACTGACATTCAATTTTCTAAAGTTCCTTCTGGCCCTGATATTCTATGATCTAAGGCAGTGGTTTCCAAACTTTTTCAATAGTCCAGTCCTACAAGTAAAAAATTTTTGAGCACTACCCCCACATGTGTATACAGGGTATTCCAAAAATCTTAGGGCAGTTTTAATGAATTTCCTGACTTTGATGTTCTATGCTGTCAGGTTCCTTTAGTTCTAATATTCTATGTTCTAGGGCAGCTGGGTGGTGCAATGGATAGAATGCCAGTCTTGGAGTCAGGAAGACCTGAGTCCAAATCAGACTTCAGTTACTTCCTAGCTGTGACCTTGGGTAAGTCACTGCACCTTTTGCCTCAGTTTCTCATCTGAAAAATGAGCTGGAGAAGGGAATGGCAAACCAGTCCAGTATCTTTGCCAAGAAAACCCCAAATGGGGCCATGGAGAGTCGGACATGACTGAAACATCTGAACAATTCTACATTCTAGGATCGTTACCCACTCTTATATCCTATGTTCTAAGGTCCCCCCTATCTTGAATGGTCTATGCTTTACTCTTCCTCCCAGCTCTGACATTCCATATTCTGAGATTGCTCTCAGCTTTGTTATTCTGGGTTTTAAGGACCCTTTCAGTTCTGCCATTCTCTCTTCTCAGGTCAGGCCTTCTCTCCCTCTGACATTCTGTAGAAATATTTGGAGGATGAGAAGCCACCCAAAGGGGCCAGTGGAATTCAGGGTTTCTGCCAATTCCGCCTTCATCATGGCTGTTTGTCAGCTCTGGGTGCAGAGCTAGAGACGCTTGTTGGAGAATTAAGCTGTGTTCCTTCTCCCCCCTGTGCTCCCCCTTCCCCAACTCAGCCCTCTGCTGCTTTTGTCATTAACAGCTGGTACCTAGAAACTAGAGCTAGATGAAGCTTAATGGGAAGTGAGTCAGGAAGGACAGCAGGAATTAAGTAGCTTGTGTTCAGAGGGAGGCAGAGAGTGTACAAAGTGATGGAGGGGACAGTCTGAACGTCCTTGGCCTCAGTCGCAATCCAGCATTGCTGTGGCCTATTTTGGGCACCGTACTTTAGAAAGGACATTAGGGAGATGGAGTACATCCAGAGGAGAGCGAGGGGGATGGGAAAGGTGCTGGATCCAAGGCCATATTGGAGTCTCTTTGGAGGCCCTGGAGATCTTGGAGAAGAGAAGAGTTAGGAGTGGCATGGGAGAGCATGTGGCAAGCTGTCCCATAGAAGAGGGTTCTGCTTGAGCCCACAAGGCAGGGCCAGGAACAATGGGCCACACCATAGCTGAGACACAGCACTAGATTTTGAACCAGAGGACCTGGGTTTGAATCTGGGCTCTGCCAAATAATAATAACAATAACAATATTAATAATAATAATAAGAAGAAGAAGAAGGAGGAGGAGGAGGAGGAGGATGGTGGTGGTGATTATGGTACTAATTTAATAATAGTTAAATAATATATAGTACTCTAAGGTTTGTAAAGTGTTCCACAAATATCTTATTCCTGCCTTGCAATATCCCTAGGAGGTAGGTGCTATTATCTCCACTTTACAAATGAGGAAACTGAGTCTGAATTTGAAATCAGGGCTACCTGGGTCTAGGCCTAGCTCTTTCTCTCTCTCTCTCACTCTTGTGCCATGTAGCTGCCACTGTTGTGACACCTGTGTGCCCTTGGGTAAGTCATTTCCCCTTTGGGTTTCAGTGCCCTCATTTCTAACTTGAGGTGGTTGGGGTTGATATCTCTAACTCTGCCTTACTCTCTGCCATCTATGGCTCTCTGATACAAAGGTGCAGGTAGAAAGTGCTGAGCTTGATGGAAGGAAAGATGGTGTAATAATCAATGCTCTCTCCAGATGGAATAGGGCATCGCCTCAAGGTATACAGAGTTCCATGTTGCTGTGGATGTTGCATGACCACTTTCTAGGCATGCCATGGGCTGCATTGCCATGCAGGCACTAGATAGTATCCAAGATGCCCTTAACCTTCGAGATACAATGACTTCAAAGAACAGATGGGCCCTCTCTGCTTTGGAGCACTTCGAGCCCCATTTGAGTTGATCCAGGTCCCCCAGGCCCAGTGCATGTTTTCCTCCCTTTCTCATTTACCCAAAGCATCCAAGATCGCCCATCATCAATCCCTAGCAAATCTACCAACCCCTAGCTATCTCATAGCCTATCTGTGATCAAGTAATAACAACTACCTGGAAGGTAGTGATTTCCTCATTAGCGGAGGCCTTTGAGTGGGTCCTGGATGGCTGACTTGTCTGGGGTATTGTAAAGGGAAACTGTGATTCTCAAAGTGGGCCACAAACTGCTTACCCCAGGAATCATCAGAGCTTGGGGTTCAAAATTACTCCTATTAATGCCAATAATCTCCCACCCGCTGAATTTCCCTCTTTTAGAACAATCAGGATTTCTCAAATGGCCTTGCATCCCAGTGAGACTAAGAACACTATACTTAAAGTAGAAATCCCTGTGATGTTAAGGGAATGAATGAATGGCAAACAAACACTTCCCCCCACACTTATGGCCCCAGCAAGACCACCTTCCCTCCTCTCACTGATGCTGTGAGTCTAGCCCCGTTTCAGTCCAATGGCCCCACCCTCATCCCGCAAGTGAATGTCTTGCCTCTGGTATGCCTGTGTAAGTATGTAAAATCTTGTTGCCTGGGCTAACATTGCCTTTTGCCTCAGGGATCAGTGAGAGGCCAAGAATTAGCCTTTGTTGTACCCATTGTAGGTGGGGCGAGGTCTGTCCAAGGTCTGGGCAGGAGGGACTGACCCATCTGTGGAGAGCTGCTACTTCTGCTCCTGGAAGTCATCACACAAAGAAGAATACTAACCCTTCAGTGTGTCCAAGCCACTTGGAGTATCATGGCCATTTTCTCCCCTTTGCTTCTTCTTCCAGCTCTCCCTGTGTCCAGGAGTCAGACATGTGGAAACTGGAAGCACCCATTAACGGGAGAAGTTCTCCTCACTATGGCCCCTGTTCCATTTTATCCTCAGTAGAATATTAGCAGTCTGTGTAAATTATGTGGGCGACGTGAAGTGAGCTATAAACATATATCAGAAGCATCTATAAATTAGCATCTGCCAGTCACAGGGAATTATGCTAAATTATCTGGCATACACACACACACGCACACACACACATTCTAATTTCATGCAGGAAGCAGGAGCACCCAAATAACAGAGGAGAGGAGAATGCCCATAGGATCTAGCTAAAGTTTAGACAACATCTTAAGCTCTGCAGAGAACTTTACAAATATTATTATGCTTGATCCTCACAATGACCCTGGAAAGTTGTTATTATCCCTGTTTACAGATGGGCAAATTGAGGCAAACAGAGCTCCAGGGACCAGCTAATAAGTGTCTGGTAGGGTTCCATTAAAATTAAAAATGAAATTTAAAAAAAGGGCACCAACGAGTTCTTGGGATGGGGCTTTGGCATGCTGCTGAACCAGCCCCATGGTCTGCCCCACATTTTTCACCCCTGTTAGGTTCTTTTTTCGGATGCCAATCCCAATGCACCAGTGGTGGGTGGGAAACATCGGGCTGTGCTCCTTGAGGGCCTCCTGACTTCAACTGCAAGCTTCTCTCCACTGGATCATCTCATCATTATTGCTGTTGTTGATTGCCCTGGGATTTTGAAGACCAATGACATTATGGGGGATGTCTTGATTCATGTGTGAATGAATTTAACTGAGGCAGAGTTGCGCAAAGTCGTTGGTCTCACTCTCTCTTCCAGAGTCATCGAAGTCCAGTGGCAAGACAAAGGTCATAGCAAGCACAATGGCTCAGGAGACAATGGATGCCCTTGGGTATCTTTGATGTCTGACCAAGCTCTAAGCACTCCACAGTGCCTGCTTCAGCTACCTTCATGGTCTTTGGAACAAATTGTTCTCATCCACCCATTCCACTGGGGAAGTTTTAACATGTTTGGTATAGACACCCTCCTAACTCACTGACCAGTTCAAGGCCCACTGGTTACCCTCAATTCGGTTTAGTTTGTGTGATCACACTGGGGTGTGGTCATGCCCATTCTACAGCTTCTTGGAGCCCCAGGTGAGAGTTGGGTGACAGATAGACCCCAAAGATAGATGAGCAGCCCTGAAAAGGACTTGGCAGCCCTCAGAGCAAAGGTTTTAGCCCTCCCTGAACACCCCATACACCTGCCTCAGATCCTTAGCAGCTCTGGGACCCTGGCCAAGTCATTAACCCCCCTTAAGCTTCAGTTTCCTTATCTGAAATGGGGAGGGGTGTTGGATCCAATAATCCAATAGTCTCTAAGGCCCCTTTCATCTCTAAAGCTACTATCCCATGGGTGAGCACCAAAGGGCGGAGGTGACCAAACGGCACTGTCACTTTAGAAATGCTAGGACTACCCAGACTGTGACAGGATTGACTTAGCACACTTTAGGAGTAATGATAAATGAGCCTGCACATGGAGCCTGACTACACTGAGTGTGTGTAATTTTGAATGTAGCTGTGATACAAAGAGTTGATCTATGTGGAGGAGTTGGGTTTCTGTGGGTGACCTATGTTCCTGGTTACTGCATTAGACTCAAATGCAAAACCTGGACTACAGAAAGCAGTGTTGTGTTACATGTGTAATGCACACATATGTGTAAGTGTACATGCAATCGGTACATATGTGCAATGGATGACACATATTGTGTGTGTACATATCATTGCTTTAGGTGTTTTTTGTTTTATGTGAGATAGGTGTTTGGAAACATTGAAGCTACCATGGTCATCCCCTGCAACCCCGGGCCATCACCAGTCATCTCGACTTTTGTCTTGCCACTGGACTTCTGTCACTAAGGAAGAGAGTGAGCCAATGACTTTGTGCACTTAAATCTGATTTATGGGTGAATTGACACATCACCCTGTGATGTCACTGGTACTCTGACAAAGAAGGACAAACGGAAGGGGTTGAACTCAGGTCTTCTTGAATCCATACCTCTCACTCTATCCACTGTGCTTATCCTGACCTTGTAGATGGCCCAGGAAGAAGAGAAGACTTGAGATGTAGGACGGGAGGGAGGAGGAGGCATGAAAGCTGTGGACGAGTATTGGAAAGGCTGTTATAGAATGTAAGTTCTTTGAGGGCAGGGACTGTTTCATTTCTATTGGTATGTCCCAAATCCAGTACAGTATTTGGCAAATAGTAGGCACTTAGTAAATGCTTATTGACGTGATTACAATCAAAGAACTAGAGCTGGAAAAGGCCATAGGTGTCATTCATCCAACCTCATTTTACAGATGAGGAAACTGAGGCACAGGCAGGTGCAATGTCCTGCCCAATGTCAAAATAGGATCATAGGGCAAAGATTCTTACCTTGGGGTCTATGGATCTAGGGATAGATTTCAGGGGGTCCATGGACTTGGATGAGAAAAAAAAAACATGTATCTTTTTTGTCCGCTAACCTTTGGTTTTCTTTGTAAATGTATGTATTTTATGTGTTTAAAATCATAATTCTGAGGAGTGCACATGGAGTACAGGAAGTGAAGCAGGTTCAGAATGCTTGGTCTAAAGCTAGAAGGGAACATCTAGTCTTTATTGTTCTGAGGAGGAAACTGAGGCACAGAAGGAAGAAGGACTTTGTTGGAGGTCACACAGGTAGTAAGTGGCAGATCCAGGCTTGAACTCAGGTCTTAGAAGTGCTGCTGATTATGATGATGACAATGAATTCTGCTGAGTTTCTCATGCTAATGAGATATGGATTCAATCTATAAAGGAGACAAAGCAAAGACAGGGAAGCAAGAAAGTTGAGTGTATGCCCCAGGGGAAGAGAGTAGTTCATTTGGCTGGAGTAGAGAGTGCATGGAGGGGAGGAGTTTGAGCTATGGCTGGAAAGGGAACATGGGGCCAGATTGTGGTGCGGTGGAGCTTGAATGGTATTTAAAAGGTAATGGGGAGTTACTGATGACTTTTGAGCTGAGGAGAAACCAGCCTCTCTCTGTCTCTGTCTTTCTGTCTCTTTTTACACATACACACTTGTATGTGTGTATATATATATATATGTATTTGTATATATGTGTGTATACATATATACATACATATATCTTTCTGTCTATCTATCTATCCTCAATAATATTGTGAGTTCAAGGGACTACATCATATACCACAGAGGTAGGCACTCCATAATTCTTCACTGATTAATTGAACAGGTAGAAATTTGGACATGGGTGACATCTCTCCCAAGTGTGTACTTACTATCTATGTGACCTTTTCCAAATCAGTTCCCCTTCCTGGGCCTCAGTTTCCTTATCTGTAAAATAATTATGATACTTAGCATTTATATAATGTTTCAAGGTTTGCAAAGCTACGTACATATGTTATCTCATTTGGACCTCACAGCAACCTTTTGAGGTAGGTTCTATTAGCCCCATTTCACAGATGGCAAAACTGAGGCTGAATGACTTATGAGACTTTCCTGGGGTCATGAAGCTTGTAAGTATCTAAGGTCTCTCTGACTCCAGTCTGTTGCTCTCAACCACCTCTAAGATTGGCTTGGACTAGGGGGCCTCAAAGGTCCCTTCCAGCCCTAAATATGGGATCCTGTGGTCTGAGGAATTGGAGCCCACTGGGTTTGGAGGCACACATTCATGTTAGAGATAGGGCTGGATGATGGGGAGGGAGGAGAGAAAAGGGAACACTCTGAGGTCTCAGGTCCTGGAACTTACCCTGTCTGTTCTGTCCCTCTATTTGTTGAATCATATCCAATAATAGTTATAATAAAAAGAAAAAGAAATTTTTTCTATATTTCTATTTTTCTGACAAGTAGGGAGTAGAAGCATATCCCCAGTTGCAGTGATTTTAAATGTGGTTGATTTGTTTCAAAGTCTTACAGCTAGGGAGAATTGGAATTAGACCTTGAATTCAGTTGTTGGCCCTGAAACTAGCAAGCTTCCCATAGTGCCATACTCCCTTTTACTACAGAGAATATTAGGCTGATATAATAGTCGAGCTCCAAGGGGCTTCCTAAGCCATCCAACTCAACTTCTTCATTTGACAGAGGAGGAAACTGAGGCCTAGAGAGGGGAATACCCTTACTCTTACCCATAGTCACACAGAAGACTAGCTCTAGAACTAGAAGGGCCCTCACAGGCCATCTCATCCAACCTCCTCATTTGACAGAGGGGGAAACTGAGGCTTAGAAAGGGGAAATGACTTGCCCAGGGTCTCACAGTCAGTTAATAGCAGAGGTGGGAAAGACACAAATGCCTTGATTCTTCATTTGTAATAAAGTTCATAGAATTGTTGTGAGGACCAGAAGAGACAAACTGTACAAGCCACTTTGTAAAATTTTCTAATTCTGCTAACCATCATGTGACCTGGGGCAAATCTGAGTCTCTTTGGGCATCAGTTTCCTCATCCTTAAAAATAAAGGATTTCACTGGATGACCTCCAAAGATTTTTTTTTTCTTTTTTTGGAGGGGGGAAGGTAGGGCAATTGGGGTTAAATGACTTGCCAAGGTCACATGGCTAGTTTTGTGTGTGTGTGTGTGTGTGTGTGTGTGTGTGTGTGTGTGTGAAGTGTCTGAGTCTGGATTTGAACTCAGGTCCTCCTGACTCCAGGGCCAGTGCTATATTCCCTGTGCCACCTAGCCGCCCCCAAAGATCTTTCCAGTGTTATATCTATGATTCTATTATCTCATACATGCACACATACATATATTTCCTATAGAGAAATGTGACTTTTTGGTGCTCTCTCATCAAAACTTATCCATCCAGAAGAAGGTTATCTTTCCAACTGGCTCACTATGCATCATTCCCACAATACTGTCATACTTAGAACGTGCCTGGGCTTCTTGGCAACTGGGCCTATCAAGCCACTCCATATTGGAGCCTCATGCTTTCTGTCACCCAGGACTGATCTCTCCCCACCCCCTTTCACTGAAAGCTTCCTATCTTCCCCTACTCCTCATCTCACGTTAGTCACACATCTTCCCACACTATTTTCTCCTCTACCCATGTCTGATGAAAAGGTAGCCCTTCTTCTTGCCAAGGCAAACAAACCACTCTACTTCTTTGTCATCATCAGTTAGTTCCTGTCCCAACTTTTCCAACAGATTTCTCCCTTGGTCATCCTTACTTTCATGCTAATTCTCCACCTCTCTTCCTATCTACTGACTCCTTCCATAAAAACCTCACTTCATCCCCATCTGTGTCTCTTCTTCTTGGCTAATCTGCTTGAGAAAGCCATCTATGCTCACTGACTCCACTTCCTTGCTCTCACCCTTTCCGAAACCCTCTGCAACATGGCTTCTGACCTCATCGTCCAACTGAAACTCTCCAAAGTTACTGATCTCATAGTTTCCCAGTCCAATGGCCTTTTCTTACTCCTCATCCTCCTCAACCTCTGTGCAGCCTTCTACACTGTTCATCACCTTCTCCTGGATACTCTCTCCTCTGTAGGTATTGGTGACACTTCTCTCTCCTGCTTCTCCTACCTACCTGACCACTCTTTCTCATTCTCTTTTGCTGGACCTTCATTCATTGTAATTCAAGGCTCTGTCATCTTCTCGCTCTACACCATCACCCCTGGTGACCATATCAGCTCTGATGGCCTTAGCTATCATCCCTGTACATGAGATCTCAATCTATACATCCATCACTTTCTCCTGAGCTTCAGCCCTATATCACTGTGTTTTTTGCATAGCTCTAAATGGATATCTTGTAGATATATCAAACTCAGCATGTCCAAAACAAAACTCAGTATCTTTTCCTTCCAGAACCCTCCCTGCCTCCCAACTATTGTCAAGGGCGCCAAATCTTCCCAGTTACCTAGGTGCAAAAAATATAGACTTTCCCCCCACACTCAGGCTACCTGTCTGATCTGTTGTCAAATCTTGTAGTTTCTCTGCTCCCAGAGTCTCTTTACTCACACAGCTGTCATCACAGTACAGCCCCTCATCCTTGATTATTGCAATAACCTCCTCCTTGGTCTCCCTGCTCCTCTCCTACACATCCTGCACTCACCTGCCAAAGCGATTTTACTAAAGCTCGGGTCTGACCGTGTCCCTTCCCTACTCCATGAACTCCAGTGGCTCCCTATCCTTCCCAGGATGAAGTATAAAGCCTTCTGCTTGACATTCAATGACCTTTCCAATGTGGCCTCAACCTACCATTCCAGTTCTTGGGATGCACTTGACTGCACTCAGATCCAGCTCCACTGGCCTCCTTGCTTCTGCTGTTGACTCTATGCCTTTGCCCTAGCTGGCCCTCAATGCTTGGAATGCTCTCACTCTTCACTGTGCCCTCCTGGTCTCCTTCAAGTTTCGGCTGCAATTCCGTGCTCTCCAGGAGGCTGACCCAGTCTTTTGACACCTCCCCTCAGCTGATTATTTCCAATCTACCCCACACAGAGCTCATGTGTACACAATTGTTTGTGTGTTGTCTACCCCATTAGATTGGAAGCTCCTAGAGGGCAGGGTCCTTGTGTGCTTACTTAGCAGAGGATCTTGCCCATTGCAAACACTTAATAAATGCTTGGTGGTTGACTTTCCAAAATTCAAATATCCTTAGAGTTTAAAACTTTGTGGTAACTAAGCAAGTTCAAAAGGATGTGTGACAGGCTCTGAAGAAAGTTTTGGAAAGGTGATGTGTGGGCATTGCAGCCTCTGGGAATAAATCTGGAGTGAAGAACTTCTTCAGGGGGCAGCTTCAAAGGACCTAACATTCAATAGGCTGAATAACTTAGAGAATGTTTGCTAGACAACAACAAAAACAGACCCCTGCCTTTACAGCCCCATCTGGTATTGGGAGAAACTTGAGTCTTCTCCATCCTTTCTTCTTCCCCCTACTTTCCTCCATCTTCCTTTCTCCTCCTCCCTTCTTCCTTCTACTTTCCTCCCTCCTGTTCTATTCTATCCTTCTCCCCTTCCCTTTCTTCACCTCACCTACTCCTTTCCTTTCCTCTAATCAACTGGAGGGTTGAAAGGGTTTAATAGATCCCCTTTAGTTTCACCTGTCTCCTCCAGCCTGCACCACTGTTTCTCTACCTCCCACCCTCCTTATCCAGGTCTGAAGCGTAGACTTTATTTGAGTGCTGGAAGAGAAATAAAGGAGAGGAAAGGAGGACAGGGGTCAAAAGAGAAGGAGTGCAAGAGGAGGGGGATTGGAGGAGAAAGGAAGAGGGGAGAAAAAAAGAAGAGGGGGGACAGAGAGCTAGAGACAGAGATAGTCACAGAAATGAGAGCAGGAAAAGGAGGGAAAGCGGAAAGGGTTGGAGAGAAGGGAGAGGGAAAAAGAAAGGGAGCAGGAGAGGAAGTGGGAGTGAGAAAGAAGAGAAGAGAGATGGAGAGAGAAAGGGAGAGAGATAGGGAGAGGAGAGAGAGATGGAGAGGAAGAGGAGAGAGATGGAGAGAGATGAAGAGGAGAGGAGAGGTGAGAGGAGGAGAGAGGAGGGGAGGGGAAGGGAAGAGAGGGGAAGGGAAAAGAGAAGAGGAGGGAAGAGAGGAGAGAAGGGGGAGGAAAGGAGAGACAGGGAGAGGAAGGGGGATGAGGAGGGGGCTGAGAGAGACAGAGTTGGAGGAGGAAGGAGTGAGAGCTGGCAAGGAACTGCAGCCCCAGGGGGGCCTCGAGGGCCTGGCTCCCAGCGCCTCCCAGGTTCCTCTCAGGCTTCGGGAGGAGGCTGGACTTGGAGGGGCGGGCCTGGGGGGCTCCCTCGCCTTTCCCTATTGGCTCTCGCCTGGCCGCCCCGCTTTCCCTAAAGTGCCTGCTGCGGGCGGGAGCCAGAGGGGCCAGCAGTCCGCTTCAAGCTAGCTGGGCTGCTCCCCACCCTGCCCGGGGAGTGAGGGGTAAGGGCTTGAGGTGGCCCAGGAGCCGGGTTACAAGGGCGTGCCTCGACAGGCCTCGGGTCGGCAGGGGGTGGGGTGTGGCTCCAGGGATCCAATCAGTCACCTTGCTCCAAGGGTGGGGGTGGGGGCAGCCAGGGTGTCAAAGGGCGCCCCCAAGGGTTCCGCCGACGCCTCTCCCGCTCCCTGAGCTTGGCCAGGAAGTCTCGAGCCCTCTCATTCTTTAGGAAGGCAGCTCCTCGCCGCCATGGTGTCCGTCCCACTCGGTGGCACCCAGAGCAGTGAGACCCTGCAGACCACCAGGGCTGTGGGGCTGCTGGACGGCAAGGAGGGCCAGAGCATCGGGACTGTCGGGCCCTCCTTGACCTTGCTCACGCCTCAGTTGCCCCTCACTTTTGCCGACGCGGACTTAGCACTGGACCTGGGCCGCCTGGACACCCTGGTCAATACCCACCCCGTGATTGAGATGAACAGCTCCAGCCTGAGAGGGTTCTTCATCTTCGCCTACCTTGCCGTCATCCTCGTCTCAGTCTTGGGAAACACTCTGGTCTGCAGCGTGATTATGAAGCGTAAGCCGGTCCACTCAGCCACCGGGCTTTTCATCGTCAACCTATCCGTGGGCAGCCTCATGATTACTTTGCTGAACACACCCTTCACTTTGGTAAGGGTGGAGTGGGTGGGTTGTGGCTGCGGGGGGAGGGGGGGGGAGAGGGGCGGCCAGGAAGGGAACAACAGAAAGTTAGGCAAGTGGGAAGGTGGGTAGACCCCGGACACATTCTGTTTACCTAAGGGCGATCCAAGGAACATTGCCAACTTTTTTTTCCCCACAGAGTGCTTCGAGAGCTGAAGAGACCCCCTCCCCCCGCCCCATTTTATTTAGGCCTGGGCTGGCAGGAGGTGGGGGAGGGGCATAGGCAGCGATCACTCTAAGGAATCAATCGATCAATCAATCACGAAAAACCCCCGACCCCTGTCTGCTTTGGATGCCCCTAGTCCCAGCATTTCCTTCAGCTCAATAAATGATTGTTGAGAGATGCTAGGGCGGGAAAGCAGAGAGCAGGCTTTCCAGGCGCGGGAGTTGGGTTCAAGCCCTTCCTGCTTCGGTTTTCTCTCTCCGGCTCAGTTTCCCCCTCTGTCAAATGAGGGGGTTCAACTAGATGACATATTTTTCCTCTGTCTTTTCTACATCATCCTTCTTTTCTCCTTCACTTACCCCCTTTCTACTCTTCTCTCCTTTCTTCTTCCTATTCCTCACTTTGCCTCTCTTCCCCCCTCTTCCTCCTTGTTGCTGGCCATTTTTCAATCCTGCCTGACTCTCCAAGACCCCATTTGAGGTTTTCTTGGCAAAGATCCTAGAGTGGTTTGCTGTGTCCTCCAACTCATTTTTCAAATGAGGAAACTGAGGAAAACTGGGGTAACTGATTTGCCCAGGTTCACACAACTAGCAAGTGTCTTTGGTAAAATTTGAACTCAGGTCTTCCTGATCCCAGGCCCAGGGCTCTATGCACTGCAGCACACCTAACTCATACACACCCTTTATTCTCTCCTCATCTCCCTCCCCTCTTCCTTCTTTTCTTATTCCCCTCCTCTCTTCTCCCCACCCTTTTTTCTTCTCCCCTCCCTTCTTTCTCTCATTCCCCTCCTTCTGTTTCCTCTCCTCTTCCCCTCTTCCTCTTTCCCCCTCCCCTTCTGTGATAAAACATTATCCAATTTCTCTTCAAGCTCTGATTAAACAAATATCAACCTCATCCTTCTACAGACCTCCAAGGAGGCTTGTACCAAGCCCTGAACTTTAGTAGAGGAAAAGGAAACAGTCACAGGGTTATCCTGTCTGTAAAAATCTGTTGAAGAAGTGACTTACCCAAGGTCTCACGGATAGAAAGGCATATAATTAATATTTGAAATTCTGCCCTCTTGACTCCCAAACCCATTGGATAGAATATTCTAAACTCTATTTAATCAGATACATGGGAGTCATTAATTCAAAGATTCACAAATACTTGTCTCTTAAGATTGATTTACATAGATTCGCACACATCATGAATTAATCTGAATTTTCTTTAGGCCTTCGAGTAGAAAAAGCTTGTGATGCCCCGGTTTTTTTTTTTGTTCTTATTAAGTCCCCATTGCCAACACTCAACCCCCTTCTTGTCTCTGCTGCCCCTTTCCTCCTCTTCATTGGCTCTTGGTACTCCCAGGGGTGGGTGAGGTCATTGTGCCCTAGGGACTCATTTGGCACCTCCACTCTTGCCCACAGATAAGTTTCATCAGCAGCACGTGGATGTTTGGATACATGATATGCCACCTGAGTCGTTTTGTTCAGTACTGCTCTATCTACGTTTCTGTGCTGACCTTGGCGGCACTTGCAGTTGATCGATATCAGGTACCAAAGGGTCCCTGGAACCTACTAGGGGAGGGGCATGGGGTACCTGGGCGGTGCCTCAGTTTGGACCAGTGAGCCTTGTTCGATGGTTCATGGTCATTGGCTGCTGTAGAGCCCTTGCTAAAAGTCATTGATTATTGACCCAAGCCTTAAAGAAAAGCCAAAGAGCCAGGAGCCCAATCCCCTTCCCCTGCCACTCAAAGTATCATCATTAAGGCTCTTGGGTCAGCTTGGTAAGAAGTCTCCAGTGGAGTGTCCCAAGGATTTGTTGCTACAAAACATCTTCATCAATAACTTGGATAAAAACATAGATAGCATAGGGCATAGGACACCAAGCTGGGAAAGAGAGCTAATACAATGAATGGCAAAGTCAGGATCCAAAAAGATATCCACAGGCAAAAAGCATGGGCTGAATCTGTGAAGAGGAAATATGCCAGAGCTCAGTGGAAAGCCTTTCACTCTGAGGCAGAAAGTCAACCTCTCATCTAGAGTGAGAGAAGCTTGGCTACATGGCAGATTTTCTGACGAGAGATCTGGGAGGTTTAGCAGGCTGCATGCTCAAGGCAAGTCAGAAGTGTGATTAAGCAGCCGAAAAGCCAGTGGGGTGTCAGGGCTTCCAAGAAATAATTCCTCTGTCCTTGATCAGACCTGTCTGGAGCATCAGCTTCAATTCTGGGCACTTTAAGGACATTGACCAACTCGGGGAGGCAATCCAGATATATGAGGGGCTCTCATTTAGGGTGGAAGCAGCCAGGTTCTGTTCAGTCCTAGGGAAGAACCAGGGACAGGTAGGGGTGGGGAGGTGGTGTATAGAGGAAGGACACTGTTCAGAAAGTGGCATGGCTTGCCTTGAGAGAAGGCAAGTTTCCCCTCCTTGGAGATCTCTCAGCAGAGGGTGCAGAACAGTTCTTAGGTATGTTATAATGCATTAGTTGTTATTTCATATATAGGTTCGACAAGATGACTGCTGAAGTCTTTTCCAATCTCAAAATCTGGGTATTCTATAGAAAATGTCTGAACCAGCTGTTTCTAGATGAGAAGAGGGACAGGGCTGGGGAAAAGGAAGGGATGAAGTGAAAAAAAGGATCAGATGGTAAAAGATGGACATTAAGGAGGGGTCTTAGAGGTCATCTAGTCCAATTTCCTTCATTTTACAGATGAAGAAACTGAGGCCCCAAAAGGTTTAATGATGCCTATAGTAACACAGGTAGAATAGCAAAGTCAGCATTTGAAGCCAGGTTCTCTGATTCCTGAGCCTGCACTCTCTCCCCTACACCACACAAACTCTGGAGGAAAGGGAGGAAAATTAGTATCCCCCAAAAGTCAAATGATCTTTCAAGCCCTCCCCTGGCATTCTCTGCCCCTCCATACACTAGGGACTTCCCTTGTCACCCACAGATAAGGACCATAAGAATCTAGAGCTTATAAGTGGCAAAACAAGCCCCCTCTGAGAGCAGCAGGCAAAGATTTCTGCAACTGACCCACAACCAGTACCCATAGTCAGTACCTTTATTTGGGGAGTGACTTTTCCCTTTGCAACGATGCAAATGTGCATCCATGTATAAATGCCAAAGGAGTGGGCCATCCATAAGGGGTCCTGAGAAGCAGTGGGGGGGTAAGAGGGAGAGCACTACATTTGGAGGAGTTGGCCTGGAAAAATAACTAGAATTTATATGGTGCTGGAAGGTTTGCAAAATCTCTTGCAAATATTACCATATCTTGTTTGCCCCTCACAACAACCCTGGGAGATAGGTAATACTTTGCAGATGAGGAAACTGAGGAAGATTAAGGTGAAGTTATGCCAGCTTTGCTATTGTATTAACAGTGGGCAAGTCACAGGACCCTTCTGGGTCTCAGTTTCTGAATCAGTCAAATGACTGGCTTAGATTAGGTAATTTTTACATTACCTTTACATCTAAAACCTATTCCCAGCTCTTCAAGTGACTTTCCCCTATGCATGGGAAAAGCCATTGTAATAGTAATACAGTTAGGTGATGATGAAGGGCTGTATGAGGGGGGCAGAATTGGGCTTCTCAATTAGATTAATTTTAATTTATATAAAATATAATGTAAATTAATTAATTAATTTGAATTAATAAAATTCAGAAACCAGATTTTCCCCATGCCTATTGATGGCCCTCCCCATGCCAGATTAGATGGTCTCTAAGATCCCTTTCGTCTCTAAAGCCTTTGACCCCAGCTCAAAGATGCTGCCCCTGCCCCATTGGCACATTATTGTGTGCAGTTCTGATCTGCACAGACCCATTTTCACCCCATTGTGATCAAGAGTTTGGAGCTTAGGGTGCAGTTGGTGACTAGGGAACAGAGAGAAGTTGACTGGGGGCAGCTATGCAGCTCAGTGAATAGAGCACCAGCTGTGGAGTCAGGAGGACCTGAGTTCAAATCTGGCCTCAGACACTTAACTAGCAAGTCACTTAACCCCAACTGCCCTGCTTCCCCCCCCTCCAAAAAAAAAGAGAAAAAGAAATGGACTGGCCTGTGGGATTGACCTCGAGACCTTGGTGTTGTCACTGTCACCTGCCACCCAACTGATGTCTTTGACCAGTGGTTTGCAAGGAGTCCAGATTCTCCCCAAATCTTCCTAACACTTGGAAAATAAGCCAGCCATGGGAAGAATCTGGCTTCTGAGTTTGAATTAACAAGTCAAAATTAATTAATTAATTTACATTATAATTTATTCCTATAAATTAAAATTAATTAAATTGATAAGCCCAGTTCTTCCCCCTCATATAGCCATTCATCACCACCCAACTGGACAACTATTATGATGGCTTTTTAACAGAACTTGGGGTCTCCGCTCTCTCTGCAGTCCATCTATCCCTCACATTTAGTCAGAACAATCTTCCCTAGAATTGGCTATGTTATTCCTCTGCTTAAAAACATCTCAATGACTTCCTACTGATTGACATTCAAAGTCTTCAGTCTTCCTCATTCAATCAACAAACATGTATTAACCACTTACTATGTGCGGGTGCTTCACTAGGTTCAAAGAATAGAAAGGCAAAATTCTATTGTCCCTGCCCTCAAGGAGTTTACATTCTTTGTGGCAGACAATATGTACATATATTAGCAGTTATGATATACAAACGAAGCAGATGCAGAATAACTTTGGAGGGCAGAATACCAGCAGCTGAGAGGTCCAGGAAGGGCCTCCTTCCAAAGGTGGTACCTGAGCTGAGAACAGAAGGAGGCCAAGGACTACAGAGGTCAAGGTAGAACTACAGGAGACTGAGGTAAGGCACGAGGGCATTTCAGGTACAGAGCGAAGGCATGGAGATGAAAGATGGCGTCTTGTGTTCCCAGGATGGCGAGTGGGCCAATACGGCTGGCCAGTGGAATGGATGATGGGGAGCGATATGGCAGACGACTTGAAAGGGAGGAAGAGGCTAGGTTGGGAAAGGGTTAAATGTCAAAAAGAGGAGTTTGCATTTGATCTTACAGGTAATAGGGAGCCCACTGGAAGTCAATGAGAAGGTTAGTGATGTGGTCAGACTTATGATCTATGAAAATCACTGTGGCAGCTGTGTAGATCGGACAGGGTAGAAACCTGAAGCAAGGAAAACAATTGGAAGGCCACTGAAGTGGCCCAGGTGAGAGGGGATGAGGGTTGGAACTAAGGTGATGGATACAAGTGGATAGAAAACAACATACACTTCTGTATGTATACACACATGAGTGTACATGATATATAGATATGTGTATATATGTAGATATAAAATAGATATATCTGCAGACACGTGTATATTGTATACATATATGTACATATAATACATATGTGTGTATACATAACATAGTGTGCACATGTATATAGTATATACATGTGTGTTTATATGTATACACAATGCAAACACATATGTGTATATATAATCCACACACACGGACTTATTTACACACATATGCTTATATAAGGATACGTGACAGACACGAGTATGCATGTGTGTGTAATATATGCACATATGTATGTATGTGTATAAACATATACACATATGTGTGTATACATGATGTTGTGGTGATAGGGAGAAAAGATTTGGTAATTGATTGGCTATGTGGGGAGTGAGGGTGAGTGGCCAGATACCAAAGTTCTGGATCTGAGTGACTTGAAGGTGGTTGTACCAGGACAGAAACAGCGATGTTTGGAAGAGAGGACAATTTGGTGGGGGGTGGGGGGAGATGATGAGTTCTGTTTTGAACATGTTGAGTTTGAGATGCTTCTGGAAAATTCAATTGTAGATGTTCAATAACAGTGATGGATGTGGGACTCAGGAGAGATACGAAGGCCGGACATAGAGACCAGGTTGCTGTCTGCATAGAACCTCACTGAACCCATGGGGGCTGATGGAAGTAATGTTAACATGGGCTTTGTTGTGACTATATTGACCTGGCAGTTACACAGCTGACAAATGGACCAGGCATTGTGTAACTCTGATAGACTGGTATAGACATGGCAAAACCTATGTTAACATTACCTAGTGAGAGTGCAGAGATAAAAAGGGAAAGGGGATGGGGCAAGGACAGAACCTTGAGGTACATGTGTAGGTGGTGGTTGTGACTTGGATGATGATCTAGTGGGAGGGAGAGGAAGGGAGGGGGAGAAAGAGAGAGAGAGAGAGAGAGAGAGAGAGAGAGAGAGAGAGAG
>NW_027186316.1:1495339-1495822 GCF_028583685.1 Petaurus breviceps papuanus
AGAGAAAGACAGACAGGGAGAGAGAGAAAGAGACAGAGAGACAGAGACAGAGAAAGATGGAGAGAAAGACAGAGACAGACAGACAGAGAGAGACAGAGACAGAGGAAGGAGGGAGAGAGAGAGAACTGGAGACAGAAAGAGAGACAGAGAGAGACAGAGAAAGACAGACAGGGAGAGAGAGAAAGAGACAGAGACAGAGAAAGATGGAGAGAAAGACAGAGACAGACAGACAGAGAGAGACAGAGAAGAAGGAGGGAGAGAGAGAGAACTGGAGACAGAAAGAGAGACAGAGACAGAGAAAGACAGAGAGACAGGGAGAGAGAGAGAGAGAGAACTGGAGACAGAAAGAGAGACAGAGAAAGACAGACAGGGAGAGAGAGAAAGAGACAGAGACAGAGAAAGATGGAGAGAAAGACAGAGACAGACAGACAGAGAGAGACAGAGAAAGACAGACAGGGAGAGAGAGAAAGAGACAGAGACAGA
>NW_027186316.1:1500822-1519474 GCF_028583685.1 Petaurus breviceps papuanus
GAGAGAGAGAACTGGAGACAGAAAGAGAGACAGAGAAAGACAGAGAGACAGGGAGAGAGAGAAAGAGACAGACAGACAGAGAGAGAGGAAGGAGGGAGAGGGAGAGAGAGAGAGAGACAGAGAGACAGACAGAGAGAGAGAGACAGAGAGACAGAGAGAGAGAGAGAGAGAGAGAGAGAGAGAGAGAGAGAGAGAGAGAGAGAGAGAGAGAGAGAGAGAGAGAGAGAGAGAGAGAGAGAGAGAGAGAGAGAGAGAGAGAGAGGGAGAGAGAGACAGAGAGAGATGGAGAGAGAAACACACAGAGAGACAGAGAGATGGAGAGAGAACTGGAGACAGACAGAGAGAGAGAGAGAGATGGAGAGAGAAAGAGAGATGGAGAGAGACAGAGAGATAGAGACAGAGACAGAGAAAGAGAGAGAGAAAGAGAGGGAGAGACAGAGAGAGAGAGACAGAGAGAGACAGAGAGAGAGAGGGCCGCTCTGGCTTCAGCATTTCTAAGATCATTGGTAACTTTGTAGAGAGAAAGTTCAGTTGCCTGATGAGGCCAGAAGCCAGAAGAGAGCAAATGGAAACCTCCAGTATAGACAGCTTTTTCAAGGAATTTGCTTGAGAAAGAGAGAAGTATAGAAGACTAGCCAGCAGGCGTGTTACGGTTTACCAAAGGGATTTTTGGAGGTTGGAGGAATGTCATTGTGTAGGTAGGCAGCAGGGAAGGAGCTGGTAGATTGGGAGAGACTGCAGATGAGCGAAATGTTGGGGGTGACAGTGGGGGGCACTCTGCCAGCCTGGGGCTTCTTAAACTCTGGACTTCCATATGGGGATGCTGAAGGGGCCGTGAGTGGAGAATCCTTGTAGACAAGATTGTAGAGGGTGGGATCAAGGGTACACGTAGAGGGGCTGGCCCTGACCGTGAGAAGGTCCACCTCTTAATCAGAAACTGGAGGAAAGGGGACATGGTGGGAAATGATGTGAAGAGGGTGTGAGATAAGGAGAAGGGGTGTAACATCCTCTCTCTGTTCTGTAGTGAGATGGAGGGAAAGAGGCAGACAGGAGGAGGAATCTGGGTTTGGAGTTTGGTGAGGGGTGAAGGGTGATAGGACAAGGGGGCAAGGGGCCTGAGTGTAAGAAGGTAGCTTAAAGTTGGACTGACTCACTAAGGGGGTAGATGGAAGGAGAATGTAGCTATAGCAGAGGTGATACCTTGGGAAAGGCCTCAGCAAAGAGGTCATGATGAGGGAGAAGATAGGGTTAGGAGGAGGAAAACCTAGGGAGATGTAAAATGGTGAGAGACTATGTCCTGAGAGAGGAATTTCAGAACCTTGGAGGCGTGATGACAGTCACCAAGAATGATTTCTGTCATCCACGTGTATGTAGATGTCCCCTAGGAGGAAGGCAGGAGTTTGGGTTGTGAGAAAGATTATGAGGCAGACCCTGAGCTCCCTGAGAAAGGAGGGGGAATGTGCTGTGGCTTGGTCAGTAATGGCCACCAGGATCTGGTTTGTGTATTTGGATAATGGAGGAGAGGTTGTTGAGCGATGAGGGTAGAGGTTGAATCTGGAAGTAGCTGTGACAGAACTAAGGAGTGTTCAGATGTCCCCACTGGTCCTGATGAGTCAGCGGGTGTTCTGATAGAAGCAATAGCCATTATTAGAGAGGATGGCCAGGGATACAGAGTCTACCAGAGGGAGCTAGGTCTGTCAGAGCCAGAAAATGGCAGAAGCAAGAGACCCAAGAGGTCTCAAATGAAGGGAAGGCTGTTCGTGATAAAACAGGGATCCCAGAAGGCATGGAGGCAGGGTTGGGAAGATTTCGAGAGGTAGAGTCGAGGTGCCTAGGGATTAGAGAGTGGGCAGCAAGGGTTGGGGAGGGGACTTTGCTCTTTGCATTCAGTATCAAAGAGATTGGCAGAGTAAGACAGGGAGGTAGAAATTTCTTTCCCATCTGTGAATGGGTCCAAGAAGAGTAACAGAGGAAGGGGAAGGCTCTTCCCAATGAAGGTCCAGGTCAGGGACCTGGTCAGGTTCAGTCCCAAGGGCTGCTTCCGATCTGAGTGCCTTGTGCCTCGATGGTCTATCCAGAGTAAGAGAAGCCTGCTTTGGGAATTGGGGTAGGTTATTGTGCCTAATGTGGCTGGGGTTCTGACTCTGCCTTCTGGATTCTTCCTTAGCCTTTTGAGCCAGATTCAAATGTTGCCTCCTTCACAAAGTTTTCTTTGCTTCCCCCCACGGATAATAAGTCTTGGCTCACCCAGCACTCTGTCCCTCTTTGGATGCCTTTATCAACCTTTGTTGTATGTCTGTGCTCATAATGTGTCCCTGTCCCAGGCTGTAAGCTCCCAGGGATCCAAAACAGGAGCTCCCCAAGAACCTAGTACAAATTCTATGCCAATGTGCATTGAATCAGTTTTCTGAATAAATAACTAAATGCCCCATTCCCAGCATCTTAAAACCCATTCACTCTTAAGCTCATAGATTGGACCACAATAGGTCCCTGCCCAACCTCCACTTAATGGGTCCTTCCTGGCTTAGAGTGAATGCCCATTGTAACTGTTTCTCTTTGGAACAGCAAGCTTGAGGGTCTCCTCCTCTCAGCTTGATTTCTTTTTCTTTTTTTCTAATTAAAGGGGCCATCCCTTGACTCACTTCTTTAAGAGCCCTATTCCCTGAATGGTCATTACCTCATTCTTAAGTGAGTTTGGGAAAAGACCTTCGCCTAAAAGGGCCTGGGTCTCTCATTGAATCCTGGGGCATCTCCAGTCACCCTGATTGATACCTGGCCACTGGACTCAGATGGCTCTGGAGGTGAAGGTGAGGTTGGTGACCTTGCACAGCCCTGCCTCACTCAGATCCAAGCCAGCTGCCAGTCACGGCATCATTTCCCTGATGTCACGGTCCTCTTTGAGAATGAAGGACAAACACAACCTGTGGTTCCTGAGGAAGATATTTGCCCTCTGTCTCTTTCCAGGTAACCATGCAACCTCTGAAGCCTCGAATGACCACCACGAAGGGCAGTATCTACGTTATCATTATCTGGACCCTGGCCAGCTGCTTCTCCCTGCCACACTCTATCTACCAGAAATTTCCCCAGTTCCGTACTATGTAAGTGGCCCAGGGGAGGACTGGCAGATGTTCTTGGCTCTCTGAGGGAAGTGCTCAAAGTCACCTGGAGGGCCCCATTTTAGAGGTGGGGGAACTTCTGCATGCAGAGACTTAATAGGAGTCTTCCTCCAAACACATTTCTTGTCTCCCTCCCCTTGGCTCCCATGTCTCCGCTCTGGGCTGGGTGGCTCAGGAAAGAAGAGGTGGGGGAGGAGAGAAAACAAACATATATATTAATGTCTACTATGTGCCAGACACTGTGCTGAGCATTTGGTCCTCACAACAATCCTGAGATTGTTATTATTATTATATTATATATAATGATATATTTTATTATATAATCATATACTATATTATATATAATTATATGATATAATTATATAACATTATATAATGATATATTGTATTACACATAATATAATTATATATTATATATAATGACATATTATATATAATATATTATATAATAACATATATCATATTAGTTATTATTATTATTGCCCCCTTTTTTACAGTTGAAGAAACTAAGACTGTCAGAGGTTAAGTGACTTGCCCAAGGTCTCATGGCTAGTCAATATCTGAAGCTGAATTTAAACTCAGATCTTCCCAACTCTAGGCCCATTTCTCTATCCACTGAGTCACCTTGCTGCCTTTTGGGAGGAAGATAGGAGGGAAAGGAAGGGAGTGGAAAGGAATATAGTACCAACTTTATCTCATTTGATTTTATTTGAGTGCACAGAAGAGAGTTCCCTCTCAGACCCATTAAGAACATTTCCCAGTAATTTCCAAGTGGTTCCTGCCTAGGCACTGCATTGTGCTGGTCTATGCCAACGTGGAGAAACAAAGGCCCCCAAAGGATACCACTTAGCCCATTCGTGGATTGTGTTCCCATTTACACTTGTGTTCCCAAAGGTCAAGGCTTTATGCTCTGATCTAGGCCATCAGTAAATGAAAACGTATTTGTATTTCATACCCGAATCAGCAAACACCTGTGTTGTTTCATTGCTGAGGAATGCAGATGGCTTTTAGGACATAGACAACTTGTTAGTTTTGTCAGCCGAAATATATGCAGATATACAATGTATGAATGTGCTAATTATTATTCTCACCTCTGATTGTGCGGTACTCTTTACTCAGAATACATACACACAAAACATTAGCTAATTTACGACTCATTATGAACTTGGTACAGAGGGAAGAATACTTGATTTGGAATCAAGGGACCTGGGTTCGAATCCCCCTTCTGTCACTTGCTACTTTTGTGACCCTGGGCAAAACCCTTAATCTTTCTGGGCCTCAGTTTCTTCACCTGTAAAATGGCAGGGTTGGTTTAGACATATCCTTCTAGCTCTAAATTGGGTGCTCCTATGAAGACCATGATAGTGTCCACCAAAAGAGATAACGCAGGCATGAAGGAAATAAGCATTTGTTAATGTGGAATATGACTATGTACCAGGTGCGATAGTAAGTACTTTACAAAAATGATCTCTTTGGATGCTCACAACAACTCTGAGGGGTAGGTCCTATTGTTATTACCCCCCAGTTTATGGATGAGGAAACTGAGGGAAACATAGGTTAAGTGACTTGCTCTGGGTTATACAGCTAGGAAGTGTCTGAGCCCAGACTTGGGCCCTTTTGCCCCTTGGGTGAAGCCTATGAACCCTTTCTCAGAATTATGTTTTTAAATGCATAAAAATAAAATGCATAGTATTACCAAGAAAACCAATTAGATTGAAATAGAATGATCAAAATGGGCTGCTAGGTGGCACTGCAGTGGATAGAGGCTCAGACACTTCCTAGCTGTGTGACCCTGAGCAAATCACTTCACTCTCTTTGCTTCAGTTTCCTCATCTGTAAAATAATCTGGAGAAGGGAATGGCAAAGCACTCCAGTATCTCTGCCAAGAAAACCCCAAATGGGGTCAGGGAGAGTCAGACCCAACTGAACAACAACAAAAATTATCAAAGTGTTAAAAAAACAAAACAATTCATGGATCCCAGGTTAGAGCCCCTGATGTAGAAAAAAGGTACTGGGGTGGGGGAGGTATCAGAGGGCATGCTATATGAAGATTAGTTGCATGAAATGGGGATATATAGTCTGGGGAAGAAAACACTTAGGAAAGATTTTAAGTATTTAGAAGGCTGTCTTATGGAGGAGGAAATAGACTTATTCTATTTCACTTCAGAGGTGGGGAACTTGCCAGCCTCGAGGCCACATGTGGCCCTCTAAGTCCTCAAGTATGGCCCTGTGACTGAATCCAAACTCCACAGAACAAATCCCCTCTAGTTCCTCCAGTGTAGCCCTTTGACCGAATCCTAGAGGATTTGTTCCACGAAGTTTGGATTCAGTCAAAGGGCCACACTGGAGGACCTAGAGAGCCACATGTGGCCTCAAGGCCACAGGTTCTCCACCCTGCTTTAGAGCAAGAGGGGGAAGCCGTGGAGATGCAGATTTAGGTTCTTCCCACCAACTTCCTAATAACTCAAAAATTTCCAACGTTGTGAGGTAGTGAGTTCTTCATCACTGGAAAGCGTCAAGCAGTGACTGAACAACCCCTTGTTGGGAATATTGTGGAGGAGATTGAGGTTGGACTTAGTGGTCTCTGACATTCTGGGATGTTTCCCCGTATGATTCTACCACTTCATATAACTAGATGTGACTCTTGGGAGAAAGCCAAGTAGACATTACTCTTATAAATTGTAGGATCGCATGATTCATAACTGCAAGGGTTCTTAGACATCATTTATTCAAACACTCATTTTACTAAGGCCACACTAATTCCCAAACACTTTTTTGTGGTGTACCAAGAATGTGCTAAAAGAAAAGGGAGTGTCTGAGAAATTTGAGGTGGGGTTCAGAGCAGGTCTTCTGCATACAGATCCAGCCTGAGCTCCATGTCTCTGATCTCTTTCACCCATTTCTCTGTCTCTGTCTGTGTCTGGCACAACAGGAACGAGACCAACAGAATGACCTGCCTTCCCAGCTTCCCCCACCCTTCAGATAGCTTCAGGAAGTACTTGGACCTGGTTAGCTTCCTTTTGCTGTACATCCTGCCTGTGTTGGTGATTTTGGTCACCTACTCACTAATGGCCAGGAAGTTATGGGTGAGGAATTCCATCCAAGATATGGCATCAGAGCACTCTATCAACGGCCAAGAGAAGAAAAGAATGACCCTGAAGATGCTGCTCATAGTGGTGGTGGTCTTTGCCATCTGCTGGCTCCCCCTCCGTTTCTATGAGGTGCTCCTGTCCAGCAAGGTTATCTACAGACATGAGGTTATTTATTTTGCTTTCCACTGGTTTGCCATGAGCAGTACCTGCTACAACCCCTTTATCTACTATTGGCTCAACAAAAGTTTCCGAGATGAGCTCAAGTTGTCTCTGAGATCTTGGTGGCAGAAGACGCTAACCCGTGAGCAGAGGCAACCCAGCATCATATCCATTTTTCGCCATACCTTGAGGGAATCTTACCCTTTCTGGGAAACCAATTTTGGGATGCCCAACACCGAAGAGGAGCCCCCCCCATGTGACCAGATAGACCAATCTGGTGTCCTTCCCATCATAGAAATACCTTAAGCTGATGGGGCTCTGATGGCCAAGCTATCCAGTCAGAATAGGCCAGAGGCTGGGGTCACAGTGGGTTAGCTGTACCCACTCCTGGCTGGGAACACATAGCTTAGGTCATTCTTGGGTGGGGGGGGCATGTTTGTACTACTATTTCGGCCTCTCTCCCTCTTTCCTGATTTTTGTGGTTCTTTTCTTTCCTTCTCTCTTTTTGTGGGTCATAGGAATGTTGCCAGGCCTGTTACTATAGGTTCTCGACAGTTCACCTTGTCTTCTGATGTCTTTTTCTCATAATTGCCATTGTTTGCTTATCCATGCTTCAGTATGTCCATCAATGTCCTGGACCTTGTAGCCATAGATCCACCAGTGCTTGAAGATTCTGTTCCATGGTTGTCTGTAAACCTTGTAAAATGAAAAAATATTCCCAGAGAAATTCCAGAAGACTTGTTTCTGAAATGTCCAATAAATGCTTGCTGATATATCTGTGTAGTTTCATGGAAAGATCACTGATTCTGGAGCCAGAGAAGCTGGGTTCAGTACTCTCTGATACTACCTTCGTGACCTTGTGCAAGTCATTCTATTTTCCTGGGCCTCAGTTTCCCCTTCTGTAAAATGAGGGGCTTAGTTTAGATGATATCTAAGGCCCCTTTTTGCTCTAGGTCCAAGATCCCATCATTTGGTGTTCTGAGATCTCAAAGCACCTTGCAAACACCAGCCCTCATAATCCCAACTTAGTGACAGAGAGAGAATGAGAGATCTCAAAGCACTTTATAAAGACCAACCCTCATAATCCCAACTCAGTGACAGATAGCATGAGAGACTCATCTTTTTTTCCCCCACATGTGGTACAAACTCTAAATGATGCTTCAAAATTTCTATGATTCTCCTATTTCCTGGCTCTCCTGCCTCTCAATATATTGGATCACAGAGATTTGCATTACTGATTTTTCCCTTTTCTTGGCTTCTTTTTCTACAAATATAGAAAACCTGCATGATTAAGATAGGGATAAAGATATTCTATCTTTTCCTAACTCTTGGCCAGGGGAGGATTCAAACTCAGCAAGAAAGCGATGGATGGCTTGGGGGAAAGAGAGAAGAAATATTCTCATCCTTTGACCATTTCCCTTCATCTGAAGACTGTTCTTCAAAAATCTGAGGGGGTGTGACAGTGGCAGGGATGAAGAAGAGATCTGCCCTGCCTGACGCCATTTTCCCCTTGGAACTGACCACTGTGAAATCAACTGGGTGGGTGGGTGGGGAGTTGCATGCTCCATTCTTTTACCTCATCAATTAATCAATCAATTGACAAGTATTTACAAAACACTTTCTTATGTAGGTGCTGGGCACTGAAGATTACAAAGAAAAAAAACCAGTCCCTACCCTAGGATCATAGACTGAAAGGGAACCTTAGCAATTAGTTATTGAGTCCAACCCCCTTCTAGGTTCATACATCTAGAACTGGCAGGGCCCTCAGAGGCCAACCCCCTCATTTTATAGAGAAGGAAACTGAGGCCCAGGCAGGTGGTGAACTGACTTGCCCAGAGTCACACAGCTAGCACATGCCTAGGCTGTCATTTGAACCCACCAAATCAAACTGCCTCAAAGAGCTAATATTTGTTATTCTCCTTATTTCCTGTTCCCCTTCCTCTTCCACCTTTTTCTCCCTCCTCATCCTCATTCCCCTAGCCTCTCTTTCATCTGACTCTTCTCTCTCCTTTCTGGCTTCTCTCTTTCCCTTCCAACGGCTCCATTTCCTCTTCTCTCCATTCCTAAGGGAGGAAGGGGAATTCCTAGTGAATTTCATTTATACTTTTCCCCTAGTTACCAAAACCCATTCCTAAGGTACAGAGACATACACAAAGTGACCTGGGCTTCCATTCCCAATGGTCTTTTCCCTAGAAAAGAGTCCATGTGGTGAGAAGCCTCCCAGGGTCCCCCAGGCACATGCCTTCCTGCGGGTTCTTTGCTTGTTTAAGGAATGCTACAGCTCTCACTGAGGTGGTTGGGCAGTCAGGTATGTCCAGTTCGAATCACTATTGTCTGATTCATTTCCTCCATGACTTTCTTAACCCTTCCTCCCTCCCCAATCATATAAGACTTTTCTTATTCGCTGGAGAGAGAATGTAATTCCCATGCTACAAGTCAAACTTCTTTCCACTGTGGTCCACCTTGTAACCAAAAGCAAAGAGGAATATTCCAGGAAGACCCAGGCCCAGCAGGCAAATGCAAAGATTTGCCTTCCATCAGCTACAGATAGCATTACTTCCCACCATTTCTGTCTCTCGGAACTCTTAGGAGTGTCTATTCTCTTATCTAGTGCAAGTATCTATCTATGTATCTATATCTATATATGCATGTATGTATGTACACATATACACACACATATATGTATTCTTGTTTGCATAGTTTAAATTTCATATACTAATCAGCAATTATTAGGTACTGAGCACCCAGCCTTCTCTGAGGAGACAGCTGTTGTCAAAAGTCTATGGCTTGTACTAGGGCCTAGTAGGAGGGTATGGATGCCTCAGTGTTGCCTATCCACACTGCTGAGGGAACCTACTGATAAGGGGAAGGATGACTTGCCATTTCTAAATGTCTCCTGGGAGGAATGGTGGATGGGGGACCCTTCCTAGATGGTCCTTCTCTCATACCCACATCCAAATGACTACAAAGAAACCACTGTCTTGGTCCAACTAAAAGAATCCAGATGAGACATTATTTACATATGATGCATCAGAGTGCCCACTCTAGAATAGGAGAGAACAGTATGGGTGAATTAATGTTCAGTTACAGGCACTTGGAAAGACATCCACCAGCACCACATGTTGGCCCTTCCTGGGCACATGGCATTGGGGACGCGCTCCTAGGATCCCTGTGGGAATTTTCGCCTCCTCTCTAGACACATATATCCTTGTACACAAATACATATACATGTAAACATACATGTACATAAACACTCATGTTCTCATACGTGCACACATACACACACTCTGAAATTCATGGGATTGACTTAGAGGCAGACGATAATCCACTCACTTTACAATGAGGAAACAGATCCAGGGAGGTGGCCTGATTTGCCCAGCGTCACACTGCTAGCTGGTATCAGAGGTACGTTTGGAGTCCACACCATCCTGACTTCAAGTAATGAGAATACCGTTTTCAACAATTACACTAGGACTAATGCTTTCAAGCCAACGTGTGATCTCCTTCAACATCTTCCAATGTGGGTGGCCAGATGTGATTCAGTGATGCAGCTGTGATTCCAACTAGTTTAGGGACTCCTTTGGGGAATTATTTCCCATTCTTTTGAATCACATCAATGTTGGTGAATCCTCTGAAGGTGGGTCTGATTTTTGGAAATGGCCAAAAATCATTCTGAGCTAAGCCTGGTGATTTAAGACTGGGCCATGCTAACACGAAACCAAACCAAACCAAACCAAACCTTCTCTGAAGGTTTATTTGGAGCTGGAGCAGCATTATGGGGGGGGATATATCCTTAGGTCTTGATTCATCTTTTTTTGTGTTTCCCAGAATTCCTCAGCACTTCTAAACTAACTCATCCCTGTTGTGCTCTATGACATGAATTCTGTATGAATTATGACATTGATGGCAAAAAGGGAATTTTATATTCTCTTCACTTGCTTCCCCCCACATTTCCATGGGTCGTGAGGATGTTGACATTCCACTGGAGACTTTGATATTCCTAGTTTCATCACTTTTTATTGCTCCCCCTCAACCCCATTCTTCCCTCTAGTCTTTTTGAAGGATCAGAACAAACGATTAATCTTTATATCCGTGTTTCATGCCCAGCACAGACATTAGTGAAGCTTTCATCAGGTTCAAGATTTCTCCCCCAGTGGGGCTGTTTCTTTATGGAGATGTCATTCTTCAACCAGGACACTCAGGTGTTAATCACCTACTTGAACAAACCGGGCTTTAGACATCTTTACCATTTCTGTTGACCTTGGAGGGAGCTGGAGGACTGTCTCATGCACCAACATGGTTATCCTCCTGACCCTCTTTAACCTTTTTGGACCAGTCATAAAGTCTGGATCTTAACGTTGATCACTAAAAAAGAACCATCTTTACCATTCCAGGTTCGTCACTTACAGAATTCATGGATGTATATGCAGATGAATATGAATTCTTGGTGGCAAAGAATTAGTTCTGATACAGAGTAATGATTTAACAAACATAGCTCTTTTTTGAGCACAGCTCTAGGTATGACCCAGGGCGACCCCTCCTCTTTGCAGATGATGGAAATTAGGCTCAGACACATTAAGTGACTTGCCTATGGTTACACAGATATGGAGTGGCAGATGGGAATTGAAGACAGGCCTTGCTGATCCCCAGTCTAAGTATCTAGTCACTATGCCATCTGGTACTGACCAGAAAACCTTGAAGGTTTTAATGCTGAAAGATGTCAGCATGTTTCTGCTATGATTGGACCTTTTCTGTTTCCAAAAAAGTATATACAGAAAGCAGGTTCATAACAGTCAAACTATTACCACTAGCACCCCCATGTACATATGGGAGCAGCTAGGTTGCACTGCAGAGGATAGAGCACCAGGCCTGGAGTCAGGAAGACTTGAGTTGATAATCTGGCCTCAGACACTTTCTAGCTGTGTGACCCTGGGTAAGTCATGGCATCCTCTTTGCCTCAGTTTCCTCATCTGTAAAATGAGTTAGGGAAGGAAATGGAAAGCCCCTCCAGTATCTTGGCCAAGAAAACCCCAAATGGAGTTATGGAGAGATGACTGAAATGACTCCACAACAACAATAACCTCTACATAGAAGCACAGATACACAAACACATTCACACATGCACACACATAAACTACATCCCCCTTCTTCTCCCCGAAAGAAAAGCAGAAATAACTTAGAGTAATCAGTAACATGTACTTTGGTGCTTCTCTCACTGTGTGCCACATGGAAAGTGACATCATCTGCTGGACTTTGCAGAGGATTGTGGACAACTCTAAGTGAGGGCTTGGTACTGTCATAGAGGGACCAGAGGAGGAAACTCCTCATTGCAGAAAAGATTCTGCATGAAAACAGCTGTCAACTGGGGATTCCTAGAGAATGAGGCCTGCTGGCTAGGCCTTTTGTGGGACCAGAGGGCCAGACTTTTTTGGACCTCTTTACAAGAAATTTCTCTAAGTTATGGGGTACTTATAGTTGCATCCCCAGGCTGCTGAAGCTCCTTGTTCCGGGAGTGGTCCACTGCCTTAAACCAGCAAGTGCCTTCCAAGTTCCACATTTGAACCCAGGGTCATCAGATCAGGGTCAGCATTCTGCCAGTGCTGAAGACCACTCATGCCAAAGCCTGACTCTGGACCACAGTGCAAGCCTTGTTGGTGGACATCCCATTGTCCTGTGTTCCCCAAGAGGGGGAAAGGAAATTAACTGTGGAGGCATGAGATGTAAATGGAAAGTGGTTGTTTTTTTCTTTATGTCAGCTTTTTTTGTGGATGCTTGATCTCTAAAGTATTGATGCTTAAGAGGAAACATATGGGTTGTAAGCCCAGATGTGACTCTAAAGCTATGTAACTCGTGTTAGTAATAGACCCTGTACACCTGTGCAATTGTGAACTTGAATTTTGAAACTCATATTTGTATCAGTCACAGGGGACTTCCTAAGGGCCTGAAATTGGGGTCAGATGGTTGATTTAGCTGCTGAATAACATCGATGGAGTCAGATTTTATCATTACAACAATGTTGGGTTTTTTGTCTTTTTTGGGGTGGAGGAGGAGAATCTCCCCTCTGTCCACAGTAATAGAATAGTTCAGCCTGGGTGGACAAGGTAACCAATGGGGAGGGGTTGATTGTCCTGAGCACAGGTGGGCCTTGCTTCACACAATAGGCCTGATCCTAGGGAAACTGGTCTGTGAATTGAATTCCATGTTAAATACAGCATTTAGATGAGTCCTGAAATGAATTAAAAACAAAACCCCAAACAAGCCAAGTTTCCTTTTGTAATGAAAACAAGTTTGGATTTTTCCCCCTCGAGCAGGGCCCACTTGTATTTTCATAGAGTGAGTTGAGAAAGGGGAAGGGAGCCATTCCATGAGAACGTATGTTCTCTTGGGTCTCCTGTTCAGAACATTGCTTGGATCTCTTCCATTGAAGGTTGAGGCCAGTGTTTAAATGAACTGAGATGATGGGAAAGTAAATGCCTTCTTTTCCATGCCCCTTAAGTATTCTGTAAATTCAACTCTGAAAATAAATCAAACAAGAGAAAAAAGGTCTAGATGTAAAAACTGAAAAATCCCGACAACAAACTTGCCAGTGACCTTCTCACTACCGGCCCCACCCCATACATTTAGCCTATGGATCCCGGACTGGGCCCTTGCTTAGGGAATAGCTGTGATTTGGTCCTAGGGGAGTGGACTTTGCAAGGTCCTACCTACACCTTTTGGCTTTGTCTGTGGCTCCATGTTGGTCCCTGGAGAAATGATAGGAGGGGTCATTCCCTCCCCCACCTCCAACAATCCAAGGGCCTTCTATCTGCCGCTGGTGGTTCGACCAGTGCTGGGGGGGGAGGGGGGGAGAGTTGGGAGGACCAGGCTATGGTTTTGCCACATTCCCTATAAGCATTCGGGGGTCTTTGACTAGCACAGGCTGACACATTCTGGAAGAAAAACTCCAGCTGGGATGGACTGCCTGATCGGAGCAGCTCTTCTGGGAAGGGATGAAATAAGGCTCTTTCTTTCCATCATGATACAGCCAGAGAATGGACAATGTTTTAGTCTCCTGGCACGGGGAAAGTGGGGTGTGGGCTTTCTTTCTAGTGACTACGGCTTCTGGCATCCTTAACTCATTGTATTGCAATTAAGATGTTGATTGTGGCTTCTGGGTGAAGGGGGAAGTGAATAAAGATGTCCATTTGGCAAGGTTCCCGGTTCTTCCTCTTGCCTGAGTTGGTGGAGTGGAGTACTTTTGCAAGTGGGCCTTTGAGACTAGCAGCAGAATAAAATCATCGTTCAGTCTCTAGATTTACTGTGAGGACGCAAGCCTTGCCCTCGAAAGAGAGCTAATGGCTGGAATTGGGCCCACAATGCCCACAGGTGGCCCATAAACATGAGAGAGAATCAGACTCTTAAGCCCTGAGGGAGCCATCTCAAAGCATTTAAGAGAATCCCCTATTTGAGCAGGAATTCCCTCAACCAGTCTGAGACAACCCTCTGCTTGAGACCTCTTGGGGCATGGAAATCACTACCTTTCCGTGGCAACCCATTTCTTTTTTTGGATAGCTCTAATTGTTAGGAATTTTGTTTTATCCAAATCTACTTTTTTGGAGCTTAACCCAGTGTGTCTAGGCTGCCCTTTGGAACTAATTAAAAACAAGTCTAGTTCCTCTTCTGCACGAAAGTCCTTCCAGTACTTGAAGACCCTTATCATGTACTTCTTTTCTGTCTTCTCTTCTCCAAGGTACATATATTCAATTTCTTCCATCAGTCCTCACACATGGCCATGTCATCAGTGTCCTTCCTATAATCTGTCAGACTCCCTGGGACATAACACTCTATCTAGACACCTTCTGGTCAGGACGGTGGAGAGTGAGAATGAACCTGGCCATTCTCCTCCTGTTTGGGCAGCCTAAGGTGATGTGGCCTTTTGAACTGCCCCAGCTTGCATGCTGCCTTAACCTTCGAGTTCTTAGGTGAACTGCTATGTCCCCATTCTGTACTTGTAGAACTGTTTAAAAAAACCAAACAAATGCCAATCTTTATTTACATTTATCTCCTGTTAGATCTGACCTTTTCCCACTCAGTTTATTATTCTGATCTGTCGGAATATTTTAGCATCTGTATTCTTCCTCCTAATGCGTTAGGCCCCCTTCCAGATTTGTGTCTTTCCACACATGTGATAAACATCCTATTTTGTGCTGTATGAGTCTTGGGATCAAATGAGATAATACACGTGAGCCCTTGGTAAACCGTAAGGCACTTTCTCTGTGCCATAATGCTGGTGATCTGCAGTGGTGCCACAACTGTTAGGCACAGAAGGCCAAGAGATTGGAGATGAGCTTGGAAGGCACTTGAGAACAATTGGGATTCCGTTGTCCTTAACTCTAATAGAGTCACTGTCCCCTAACTCTTTGATGGTCTCTGTAACTGAGACCTCAAGCAGCACTCAGCACAACTCAGTATGAGAACCAATATAGGGAACCTCAATACACACATCAGGACTAAGGATGCGTTTATAATCTGCCTGAGGGCAACCTCAGAATGGAAAAAGAGGCCATTTGTTGCCCTCATCAGGGGTATCCACAACTGTCTCCACGTTCCTGTTCCCACAGTTCTAGTGTCCTGCCGACTCAGTTGTGGTAATGGATGCTTTCATCTGAGAAATCTATTAAAATATTGAAAATAATAATAAGGTCCATTTGAGTCTTTCCTTCAGGATGACACTAATCCACCATTCTCTGGGTTGACTCATTCAAATAGTTCCATAACCATCAGACTATATTATCATCTAGTCTAGGCATGCACAGGGTATTAGACTGTTGTGCTGGTGTTTCCTGGAAAAAACATACTCATTGGTTTTTGCCCTTAGGGGAAGAGGAAAGGCCAATGGTGATGGGGGTGCTAGCATCCCAGGCCTACACCTATGCATACTTCAGCTCAATCTCGCCATCTCATCCACAAAAATAACTTGAGAGACGTTGTTAAAGGCTTTGCTGAAATGTAGGTATATGTTCACCCCATTTTACTGATTCTTTTGTCAGAAAAGGAAATGAGATTGGTGTTCTTGGGAAATGATAGGTTCTCAGTTAACCCATGTAGGTCCTAATGATTATCCTCCCCTTGTGATTATCCTTCATTATGCCAGAATGGAGATGAACCAGGGGTTCAGAAAGTGAAGTCCTTGAATTCCCCTTTCAGGCTATAAGAAATCATATGTCTCCTCTGGCCTGGAGGAATGGGTGGATGAGAATAATTTGTTCCAATAGCCACGAGGGTGGGTAAAGCAGGTGCTGTGGAGAGCTTAGAGCTTAGAGCTTGGTCAAACATCAACGACACCATGGTCATCCACTGCATACCATACCATCACCAGCCATCTTGACTTTTGTTTTGCCACTGGACTTGGATGACTTTGGAAGAAAGAGTGAGGCTGATAACTTTGTGCAGTTCTGCCTCACTTGAAAACCAATTCACACTCGAGTCAAGACATCACCCCATGATCTCATTGGTCTTCATCTTTGAAGATGAAGGATGAACAATAGTTTCCACTGAAAGTGTCACTGCTGATAGGCAGGGAGAGGGCAACAGAGAGAAATGCTCCACTGCCTTGCCATCCACTGCTAGAGGCAAAAGGGAAAAGGTAAAGAGTGAGTATTTAAGTGCTCAATCCTTCCTCCAGAACCGACTCTCAACACTTTTACCAGGGTCATTAAAATAATTCTCCCCTTTAAAAATTCTCAGTTTCTGTCATTCATCCAAACCCAAGGGATAAGTCCATTCTGGTGGTAGAGACCACTCTGACACTTTCATATGCAAAACATTACCAATGAAGGTCTGACAAGAGTAAAGCCCCTCTGTCTCACATTGTACAATAATGTAGTCTACAATTTTGCCAGAATCATGCTCATTAACTTATAGTCTGAAAAATATACTTTATTCTGTTTTCTGAAAATCACAACATGTATGTACCTTCAATTCCACAAGCCCCTTCTCATTCTCCATGATTTTACAAAAATCACTTTGAGAAGTTCAGAAATTAGATCTGCCAGTTCCTTCATTCTCCATGGATATCAATTGATCTAGGCTGGGTGACTTACTTTATTTGAGGGAAGTTATTTTCTTAGCATCTCCTTCATTATGTTGGATTTTAGTACCCTGCTAATAATTTTTTGTTTTATTTTTCCCAGTCTGAAAATCATTCTCTTTGGCAGAGAAATGGGTCATTGCATATCTTAACCTGTTCATTTTTCATTGTGTCTCTTTTTTGTAGCCATGAAAAAATGTTGCTTGGTTTCATTGCCTCTGTGAATGTTCCATGGGCCTAGGAGTGATTCACAGTAGCATCTAGATGAAGAAAATTCTGAGATGTCTTCTAAGGAGTGGGATCACCCCTTGACTGGTAGTGATATCTTGGCAATAAAAGAAAACTAAAAAGAGACACTGGAATTGTTTATGGTCTCTTTAGTATTGGAATTTCTGAGTTCCACCATTTTAGAGACAAGCAGTTTTGGGATCATGAGATATTGACCAGTGTCACCTACAGTTGACTAAGGACTAAAAACCACTATGAATCTTGTTTATAATCCTGATGAACTGGGGAGAGGAAGAATGTTCTCATTCTCTCTCTCTCTCTCTCTCTCTCTCTCTCTCTCTCTCTCTTTCTCTCTGTTTGCCTGATTGCCTCTGTCTGTCTCTGTCTCTCTCCTTCCTCCATTCTATTTTTTCTGTCTAGGGATATTCTTTATCATTCTTGGGAGAGAGCTTATTCAGGGATTTGCTCTATCCATAAGAAGATCCTAGTAAGAAAGGGACATGAAAGGGAGTTATAGTTGGCAATGAAATGTCAATCTATTGTGATAGAAGAGATTTCATCCATTTTCTAGTAAAATTTTTCTCCTACATACCTTAAAGTTCAGCTCAACTACTAAGCTGATGTCTAAATCTATGAGTACCCACTGAAAGGAAATGAGAAGCTGAGCTATTCCAATGGTGGAGAGCTAGAACCAAGATATAATTATAGCAATTTCCATAATTTAGCTTTTTGTCAATACTTAATTCCCAAGGCTAATACCTGTAAGGGGGTGGGATGCCCCAAGGTGAGGCATTGTGGAGGGAGGGAAAGCAATGTAGACTAATGAGGTTTACTGAGACTTTGAGCACCCTTTGGTGTAGGGATGATCACCCTGTTTTGTTTGTGGTAAAGCCAAAGAACCCCTTCTCAGAATAATGTTCTTAAATGCATAAAATAAAACATATGGGATTATAAAGGAAACCAATTACATTGGATTTGTTATCAAAATATAAGAGGAAAAAAACCAAGTTCATAGACCTCAGTTAAGAATCTCTGGTTTAGTGTCTGAAAGAAACTTTGTAGGCTATGAAAAGTGCTACCTATCCCCTTCTCTCCCAACCCAGAGCAGAGGCAAACTGTGGGAGCAGCCAAGTAGATGGATAGAAGTGGGCATCAGATGGCCATCAGACTTAATGGGTATCAAACTCCCCACACTGACTGGATTTTTATCTGGTTTAGGCTTTTTACCAAACCAAACATCGACATTTCAAGTCATTGTCCCATGTCATCCATATGATGTGTTCATTATTTAGTGTGACTTAAGATGCCATTTCATCCTCAAAAAACCTAGTTACATATTCTCTGTAACTAAGACAAGGCTCAAAACTGTTGTAATCCATGGACCAGAACTCTAGACTCTGGGCTTACCTGAACGAGGTACAATCTTATGGCACCCCAAATCATGGTATCTTTGACTTTTTTGCCCCCACCCAGTGTTGCCTTTAAAAAACATCAATCTAGCTCCAAGGAAACTTGTGTCTGGAGTTGCATACATATGGGTAAAAGGGTCCCCAACCCTTGAATGAGCATTCAATACTGAGAATAAGACATTCTTCATTTCACCCAAGGGGCAATGGAGAAAATACACAAAGGGATCACAGTAACCCACAAATACTCGCTACAAATCCTCTTTTTCTGGTAAGTATCGTCTTTCTTTAGGGGTCCAAGATAGTCAACTAGACTCAGAGCACCACCTTGTGGTTTGCATTCCCCTCAGAAGAGAAATGAACTTTCAGACAATGGAGAGGCACGCCCCCCGCCATCAACTTTCCAGTGAGTCTCACTTTCATCCAAGATATATATGTATTTCTCTCTCTCTCTCTCTCTCTCTCTCTCACAAATATACATATCGGAAGTCCCTCGTGTTCTCAGGATCTCTCACTCCCTCTCTCTCCCTCCCCTCCCCCTCCTCCCTGCCCCCACCTATACATATATATATATAATTTTTT
>NW_027186316.1:1519574-1541497 GCF_028583685.1 Petaurus breviceps papuanus
TCTCTCTCTCTCTCTCTCTCTCTCTCTCTCTCTCTCTCTCTCTCTTCTTCACACACATATATACATAAACATATAAATATACATATACATGTCTAAAGCCTTATTACCTTAATAACTATCCTAAAGACCTGGCAAGTTCCCAGAAGGAAAATAAACTTAAGGTTTTTGGAGAAGTAATGCCCTTCTCTTTGGGCCTGCACTGACTTATGGTAACAGTAGAAGACCAAAGCCAAATCTTCTGCCTTCTCTTCCCATGGTTCAATCCTTTTCTGATCTTACAGCCTTTGTTCTCTTCTCTCTAAGAGGCTGATGTTGACAAGCAACTCTTCCTACAGGAAGTTGAATTCTTCATTTTTACTCTAGAGCTTAGGGTCCAGAAATTCTCTCAGGTGACAGCTCCTCTCCTATGGGATTCTTTCCCAAGACAGCCATTAACTGTTCTTGGGATAGCGAAGTGTGGACATGCACAGGTTTCCCCTCTGCTTATACCTTTCCCTTTCCATATCAACTCAGGTCCACTCTTAAATTCTGTTGCTCTGGTCCTCTGCAAAGGGGATCAGGGTAAAAGGTCAACCCCACAACTGATCACTTTTTTTGCAAAGCCCAGCTAAAGGTACATGTCTTTCTCCAAAGAATTCAAGCTAAGCAATTTATACCCAATTGATCCTTTATAGCTCAAATCAATCAATCAAGGCCCAATCAATGAGATGCAATTAAATTTCCAAACAGGTTTATAAGCTTACCAAGTTGATCCCTATCAACTTCTGGCTCTCTAGGCACCTTCCTTCTTTGTGTCACATTGTTTTGCACACCCCACTTGTAATACCAAGCAAAGGCAACTTCCCAAGGTTCAAAATAGCAGCATAGGTGCTCTCCATTTTATTCAGTAACAAATTAAGAACAGAGAGAATCAACATATAGCATAATTCAAAATACAGCATTTACCAAGTGTGATTCAATCAAGTACTACCCCACCCCTGGACATTATAATGTATTTAGTCAGTCCCAAAGACCCTCTTCTAAGTACTACTCCACCCCTAGGCTGTACATTCATTTAGTCCATCACAAAGCCCCTCTTCTCAAATGGAGATTAGTTTCCAATCATAAGTAAAGTACATTCATTTGTTCAATCACAGAGCACAAAAAGGTCAAAAGTTCCCCACCCTTGGATTACAACTGAATAGGCCATCTACCCCAGAGTTACAACAAGCTTAAGCACAGCATTTAATACCCAAAGAGAGGTCTTTTCTTCATCTTCACCCCAGGCAAGTTCTAAGCAATCTTTGTTCCTGGGGAGACAAAGCTTAGCAAGGCCACAAGATACATTGCCAATGTCTTCATTAATTCATTCTCTGTCTGCAGGACAGTCCTAGGACCCCTGAAAACATTAGCAAAGCCCCCTTCCAGGATTTCTGTAAACATACAACAAGAAAATCCTTCTTCCGGGCTTCTGAACCATCAGCAAGGTTCCAAGACCTCTGCAACAACAGCACTGTCCTTCACCAGTGGACAGTATTCACTCTCTGTCTGCAGGACAGTCTCAGGATCTCAGAACCAACAGCAAGGTTCCAAATCTTCTGCAACAACAGGACTGTCTTTCACCAGTGGACAAATCTGGCAAAGCAACATCAAAACAGACAGACAAAGTACCAGCATAACAGCCATGTCTCCTCAGTCCTTGGCAGCTCTGGGTGGCAGCTCTCAAAAGTCCTGGGCAATTCAAACTGGCCCTCAGCAATCATCTCAGTCTCTCTCTGCCTCCAAAATGCTGCTTCCAAAAAGTTCTTCTGCCTCTCTCTTTTCTTGTGTCTCTCTAAATTTACGTCACCAGCTCCTCCCAGTTCAGCCCTCTCTTTTCACATGCACAAATCCATCCTACAAGTGGGATTCACAAGCTCTGGGTTTTAACACAATCAATCCAAAAACCAAGCCAATAGAGGGGGATCTTTAAATTCCATTACTATTATACCACTCCAAGCCCATCTTCTTTTATGGAAGAATTTATTCTCCCTGAGAGTAGGGAGGTTCTCTCTCAGACCTTCCACTTTATCCTCTAATAGGAAAGCCATCTTGTGTTTTGTGCATAAATAACTGTTGATTGATTCTGGAAGAATCTGAAACAGAAAACAATCTTTGATGATTACCATTTATCTCAAACCCCATCCTACCCTTTGGTTCCAAGAAGCTGTAGTATGGATGGTGACTAAATCTTGGTAAACCATCTCAGCAGATGGGCTAAACCAGGTTGAGAGTAACGAACAGGCCTCAAACTCATTGATGAGTTAGGGGGGTGTCTACCCTAAGCATGTGAAGACTTACTCTGGTGGAATGCGTGGATGAGAACAATTTGTTCCAATGGCCATGAAGGCAGCTGAAGCAGGCACTGTGGAGTGCTTAGAGCTTGGTCAGACATCAAAGATGTCAAGGTCATGCAATGCATCCTGGGCCAATGCCAGTCGCCTGTTGTCTTGCCTTTAGTCTTGTCACTAGACTTTGATGACTCTGGAAGAGAAAGTGAGGCTGATGCAACTTTGTACAGCTCTTTCTCACTTAAATCCCATTCAAAAGTAAGTCAAGACATCACCTGTGATGTCACTGGTCCTCTGCAAAGATGAAGGGCAAACAATACCCCTCTGTTTTTTGGCTGGCAAGTTGTGCTGCCAATAGCTATGGAAAACTGCTAGTTTGGTAGAAGTTGGCCAATATGCTCTCCAAGGTCCTTCCCAAATCCTTGTTTATATGATTATACTTTGGAGTATGCTTAAGGTTAATGTAATAATTATGAACACCTCTATGTGTTATAGGGAAATTTGTTATAAAGGAAAAAGCAAGGCGTTAGCTCAAACTTTCTTGGCTATTGTATCATCTTCTCAAATCCCTTCCATATACTAAGAAGGCAAACAAAATTATTGCTTGCAAAATGCTCAGATAATGCTTATTATTAATTTTAAGTCAAATTTGTGATAGTCTAGGATTTTAAAAATTATTTTTTTCAGTTTTTAAATTTAAAAATTAAAAAAAAATTAAATATTTCAACATTCCCATGGCTTAGTAGACGATTTGCAGATTACATTTTCTTCCCTGCCCCGTGACAGCTGTGAAGTCACCATATCTACTTGTTCCTTTGTGCATTTTGACACCATCCATCTGGACTTGTGCTCATCAAGGATGGTCAGGTGCTCATATTGGAGAAAAACTTCCTCTTAAGTCTTCACACTCCAGTAACTGGTCTCTCCTTATTGGTGAGAATCAGATCCAAAATAGAATTCCATTGGTTGATTCTTCCACTTTTTGAAGGATGAAATAGGTCATTAAGGCAGGTCAAGGAAGGATAGACCAGGACCATTCTGATTTTGGCAGAAAGAGTTCCAACCAATGTCTGGATCATAGAAGACTTCATTGCTGTGCTACCATGGCCTTATGACAGGCTTGTAACCTGATTACTGAACTCACCTATTTCTTCTTTATGTTTGGGTGACCTACAGCAGTGACGTCAGACTCCAATAGAAGCAGAGGTTTCTAAGCCATGCAAAAGGATCGTGGTGGGCTATATATTGACTTAGGTTTAAAATGTAATATTATCTGCATTTTAATTTATTCTGATTTATTTTGTTAAACATTTCCCAGTGACATTCTAATCAAGTCTGGCCACACCAGGGAGTGTGGTGGGTCACCATCTATGGCACTGGTATGTACTCTGATGACAATATCACTAGTTTTTATTCCCTCTGATCATTACCCAGGAATGTTGCAAGGCTTATATGAGATAATGGATGGAAAACACTTTGTAAACCTTACAGAACACATATAAATTCCATTTATTATTATTATTTTCATTATTATTGTTAGCCTACAGACACTGTCTCTGGTCTTCTGATAACTTCATCCTCTGAACCTTCTACTGTGTTTGGGCTGAGTTCAAGCAAGATCTAGACTATAGAGTAACATGTGTGTTGGTACATGTTTAACAAGTGTGCACTCTGAAAGAGAAAAAACACACTTTTATTTGAATCTATATTAGTAACACTTCGTTAAGTCTAGACAATCAACAAAATAGCAAGTTAAGCCCTCATTTGTAGCATTTGTTGATTTCAGAGATGGAAATGCTCACACTGAACACTGAGCAATTAGCTCTCACGTGCCAGTTAATGCATACTCTTGTCTTTATCCTAATGCTACCTACCACACTCCCATCTCTGCTTCCAGGATTTCCTCATAGAAGTACACCTTGTTTGTACATGATGCTATTTGGCTGCTCTCTCTTCTCATTGACCCTAGGGGTGGCGAATCCTTCTAGGTCCTCAAACGGAGTCTAACATAGCGCTGACATGATAATCACAGTGCTTACAGCAGCTATAAATATGCTGCCATAACAGATTTGTTTTCAGTTTGGATTTAGTCAAAGAGTTGCACTTGAGGACCTAGAGGACTTTGTTCTGTGAAGTTTGGATTCAGTCAAAGGGCTGCACTTGGGGACCTAGAATGTCACACGTGGTCTCGAGGTCCTAGGTTCCCCACCCCTGAATCTTATTTCTTCTGAGTAAGGTCTGCTTTTCCAGAGCCAGGGGAGCTACTAGACAGAAGTAAAAAGAAATTCTAGCTCTAGCAATAAGAAAAGAAAGAGAAATTAAGGGAATTAAATATATGCAAGAAGAGAAACAAAATGATCACTTCTTGCAGATAATATGATGATGGACTTAGAGAATGCCAGAGAGTCAATGAAAAATTAATTGAAACAATAATGTCAGTAAAGTTATAGGATATAAAATAAATCGACACAGTCAGTATTTCTCTATATTGTCAACCAACCAACTAGAAAGAGATAAGATGAGAAATTCCATTTAAAATAACTACAAAATAGACAAAATACTTGGAAGTTGACATATCAAGATACACACAGAAACTAGAAAAGAATTTGCACAATAATAAGGACAGTCCTAAACAACTGGAGAAATGTCCATTGCCCACGGGTAGGCTGAGTTGATATAATAAAAATCACAATACCACCCAAATTGATTTACTTATTTAGTTCCTTACCAAACAAACTACTGAAGAATTACTTTATAGAACTAGAAAAAATAGCAAAATTCATTTGAAAGAATAAAAGGTCAAGAATCTCAAGAGAAATAATGGAAAAGGTCAGGAGGAAGAAGGCTTAACCGAACTAGAGCTTGAATTATACTACAAAGCAGTGATCATCAAAACAATTTGGAACCAGTTAAGAAAAAGAGAGGGAATCAGTGTAACTGATTAGGCACACAATATACATTAGCAAAGGGACTGGAGCTGTCTAGTATTCAATAAACCTTAGACAGCAGCTATTAGGGTAAAGAAGGATACACTATTTGACAAAAAATGTTCGGAAAATTGGAAGGTGGTCTGGCACTAATTGGATTTAGAGAAACACTTCACATGACACTTTATAGCAAAGTAAGCTCCAAATACACACATGAACTAGATATGAACTTAACATAAATTTGAAGGAAGAAATTACTTTTCAGATCAATGAAAAGAGGCAGAATTCATGATCAAACAAGGATCAGAGAAGACAAAATAGATGATTTTGATGAAATAAAATGTAAGGATTTTTTTTTGCAGAAATAAAACCAATGCAACTAGGAAGAGAAATCAATTAACTTAGGAAAACAATATTTGCAACAAGTTTTTTTCTGACAAAGACCTCATTTCCCAAGCTATGTAAGGAAAGGATTCAAATTTATAAGAATTATACGTAAGTTTCCCAACTGGTAACTGAGCAAAAAAAATATAAGCAGGTAGTTTTCAAGGGAAGAAATTCAAACTCTCTCTGTCTGTCTGTCTCTCTCTGGTGTTCAGTTATTTTTTTAGTCCTATCTGACTCTTTGTGACCCTGTTTGGGGTTTTCTTGCCAAAGAAACTGGAGTGGTTTGCCATTTTCTTCTCAAGATTATTTTACCGATGAAGAAACTGAGGCAAACAGGGTTAAGTGACTTGTCCAGGGTCACACAGCTAGTAAGTGTCTGAGGCTGAATTTGAACTCAGGAAGATGCATCTTCCTGACTCGGGGTCTGGCACTCTACCCACTATATCCCAAGTTGCCCTATGAAAAATGTTCCAAAATCGCTAATAATTAAATAATTAGAATATTTTTATTTATATTTATAGAATATGTATTATTGTAATATTAGAACAATTTTTAAACGGCACATTACACACCTAACACAAAAACTAGCCGTGTGACCTTGGACAAGTCACTTAACCCCAATTGCCCTCCCCCTCTAAAAAAAAGGTACACTAAAAGAACTCTAAGTTTTCACCTCATCATCATCACCAGTCCATTAGATTAGCAAAGCTGACAACAAAGGAAAATGACAGATTCTGGAGGGGCTGTGGAAAAGCCCTGTTGGTGGGATTATGAACTGGTCCGGCCATTCTATAAAGTAATCTAGAACTATGGTCAAATTCTGCCTGCCCTTTGACTAGACTTAAATCCTAAAGAGATCAAAGAAAAAGTCTTCTACACTCAGAAATATTTCTAGTGACGCTTTTTGTAGTATCAAAGAACTGGAAACTGGGGTGGGGAGTGCTTACCAATTGAAGAATGGCTGAACAGATTATGGTACATGGATGTGATGGAATCATATTGTGTTGTAAAGGATGAAGGGAATGGTTTCCAAGAAACCTGGGAAGACTTGAGTGAACTGATGGAGATCCAGAACAATTTATGGTAGAACATCAACACTGCAAAAAAAGGAATAACTTTGAAAGACTTAAAGTCTCTGACAAATGAAATGACCAACCATATTTCCACAGGATTTATGATGAAGAAAGGTAGCCATCTCCTGATATAGAGGGAAGGGAATAAGCATTTATATAATGCCTGCTATGTGCCAGGCACTAATAAATATTATCTCATTTTATCCTCACAATGACTCTGGGAGGTAGGTGTTATTTTTATCCCGTATTGCAGATGGGGAAATTGAGGTATAAAGAACTAAATGATATGCCTGGGGTCACATAGCTAGTAAGTGTCTAAGATTGGATTAGAATTCAGGTCTTGTCTTCCCAACTCCAGACCAGATATTCTGTTCATCACTCTACCAGCTGTCTCTTAGAGAGATGACAGATTAAATATGCAGGATGAGATACATATTTTTGAATATGACCAATGCAAGAATTTGTTTTGCTTAATTATACTTATTTGTTGGATGGGTTCAATTAGTCTTTTCCTTTTTTTAAAGTGGAAGGGAGAGAAAATATGTGCTTATTTATTGAGGAAAATAAAATTTAGTTAAAATATACTAAGAGATATGGAGACATTCTTTTGGAAAAAGGAAAAGCCTGGTAAACAGAGTGGCTCAAATAGTCTCCACAGTGACACTTGGAGACCATTTCTGTTCAAAGCGCTGGCTGATCTCCCTCCTAGGAGGGAAAATTTAAGACCTCAAGGAAAACCTCTCTGCTCTATAGTTCATCAGGGAGAAAGAGGCATTCCTTTTCAAAAATGGAAAAATGTGTTCAATGTACAAAGAAAAAAGAAAAAGAATGTGTAAAGGCAGAGGGAGAACCTGATTCATGCCAAGAGAATATAGGACCCTAGATCTGAGTGCTGTGAGGGAGCTCAGACGCTAGTGTCTAACTCCCTCATTTTACAGAGGAGGAAACTGAGGTCAAAGGAGGGGTAAGGGACTTATCCAAGAGCACACAGAGGATCCTATGCCTAGAGCTGGAAGGGAGCTCAGAAGTCAGCTAGTCTAACCTCCTCATTTTAAAGATAAGGAAACTCCATCAACCAATTAATAAGCATTTAATCAGTACTTCTGATTTGGCCCACACTGTACTTGGTGCCAGGGATACAAACAGGAAGAATGAAACAATCTTAACTCCCAGAGAGAGTTCCCATTCCAATGGGAAAGACAGCAAGTGCATAGATAAATATATTTGGGATAAATATAAACCAGATAAACACAAAGGAGTACAATACAAGGTAGTTAGAGAGGGAGGCCACTAGCAATGGGGGAATCAGGAAAGGTTTCATGTGGAAGGTGATGTTTGAGCTGCATCTTGAAGGAAAATCTGGACTCCATGAGGCAGAAGTGAGGAAGGCGCAATACCCAACGAAGCTGGAAAGATAGGTTGGAGGAGAGTTGTGAAGGGTTTTAAAAGCTAAGCAGAGGAGTTTCTATTTATAGTCTAGAGGCATTGATTTTATCAATCTGATCAATGAATCTGGGAGCCACTGGAGTTGATTGAGTAGGGGAGTGACATGGTTATATAGTCACTTGAGCAAATTATTTTGGCAGCAATGTATAAAATGGAGACACTCAGAGCTAGGACACCTATATAGGACTCCTATAGGAGGCTGTTGTAATCATCTAGGTGAGAGGTCATTGCTGTTGTGTGTCTTGCATTCTGGAAGAGGGCCATGACATCAGGGAGGGTGATGCCACGACTTGCAAGTGAATTGTATTAAAGTGAGGGAGAGCTGTACAAAGTCACTAGCTTCATTCTCTCCTCCAGAGCCATCTGGGTCCAGTGGCAAGATATACATCAGAACAACTGGAGATGGCCCCACAGGTGAGAGGTGATGAGGGCTTGAACTCAGGCGGGAGTTGTGTGAGTGGAAAGGAGTCCGATGCAAGAGATTTGTGGAGGTAGAAATGTCAAGACTTGACAACTGTTTGGATATGTGGGGTGAGGGGGAGTGAGGACCTGAAGATAGTGCCAAGGTTAGTGACTTAGGAGACTGAAGGGATGCCATTGACAGAAGCAGGGACATTTGCAAAAGGAATGGGTTTGAGGTGAACATCATGAGTTCAATTTTGGATACACTGAGTCTGAGACATCTAGTTTTAAATGTCTAATGGGTTATTGGTGATTCAGGACTGAAGCTCAGGGAAGTGACTGAGGCTGGAGATATAGAAAAGGGTCATCTGCATAGCTCTAGGAGAGAGACTGTAGAAGGACAGTCCAGGTAAGAACCTTGGAATGCACCCAAGTCCTGACCAGTTACGGAGTGGTCACATAGGGAAGAAGAGAACCAGGAGAGAGTAGTTTCATGAAAGGCCGGAGAGGAAAGAGTGAAGCAGAATGGTCAGCAGTACCAAATGCATTAAATAGAGAAAAAGGATGAAGACTCAGAAAATATCATTTTATTTGTCATTTAAGAGATTTTTGTATAGAACAGCCATGGCCCCAATAGATAGACAGACAGATAGACAGACAGACAGATAGATAGATATAGATGAATGGGAAGATAAGGAGATAGACAAGTAGATAGATAAATAGAAAGATCAATAGACAAACAGAAAGATAAATAGAAAGATAGACATGGATAAATAGAAAGATAGAAAGACATAGAAAGACCGAAATAAATGAAGGAAGATAAATAGATGCTAGATAGATAGATCATTTATTAAATGCTTACAACATTCCAGGTACTGTGTTATGTGCCAGAACAAGCAATGAGAAAGACAATTCCTACCCTCAAGGAGCTTAGATCCTCATATTACAAGCTAACACATAAAAAAGACGTGAAGAGCAGAGAATGTAAGTACGGGCTGGGAGAGAAGTGAGCATGGAGGGTCTTGGCTGCTACTTTAAATAATGGCTCTGGGCAGGAAGTCTGAGATGGAAGTAGGAGGCCACAGGGACCGCACCTCCAGTGTGAGAAGACTGCTAGGTCAGAGCTGGGAAAGATATGAAGAGATATGAGAAGACATCTTACCCCTTCCCATTCCTTTGCAGGAGTGGGAAGTACATGGGTGTGGAACATTGCGTTATATTTGCAGATTTTTTTTTCTATGTATTGATTGGTTTTGCTGATATTTTTCCCTCTTTCTCTTTTTCTTTTTGCTATATGGGATGGCTCTCTGGAATGGGGAAAGGAAGGGATACCAGGGGAAATTTAGGTGATAACAAAATCCAGCAATACAAATGCATTTTAAAAACAGTTTTCTGGGTAACTTTGGAAAGAGAAGTTTTAGTTGAGAGGTCAGACAGTGGATCTCAAGGGCTTTGACTAAGAAACAGTGGAGAGAAATAGGAATGATAGCCTTAGGAGATTTTAGGGTCTAGTGAAGTTTTTTGAAGAATGGGGGAGACGTGGGTATGTTTGAAGGCAGTAGACAGGGAGATGATGAAGGTTCCGAAGGGGGTGGGGGATGTTTGAACTGAAACCCAGACAGGTGACATCACTTGACCAAGGTCAATAGACAGTAAGTGGAAGCGTTTGGATATGAATCTGCATCTGACTTCAGATAGAGGGCCCTCTGCATTGTACCATGATGCCTTGTACGATGACAAAATTATTGCATAGAGAAGGGGAAACTGACTCCCTTTCACAAGAGGGCTGCTGTGGTCTGGTCTTAGAAGGAGCAGTTGTACCATTGTTCCATTTCTCAGGCAACCTTCCTTGAGCCATATTTAAAGAGATACTTTGGAACTGATTGGAATAGATTTTCTTTGCTTCTGCTCTCTCACTCTGGCCTCTTGTCTCCTGCTTGCAAGACCTCTGTCTTGCAGCATTGTGTCATGTCCAACTTTCTCTCCTTGCCTCTAGCGTGAGTTTGTGTACCCTTTGTTCAGCACCCTGGCTGAGGAGAACTCAGACTTTGCATCTTTACCATCGCTGCTTTTCTTGCTAGCAGCCTTTGAAGCAGTATTTCCGCATGCAGCAGGAATTCTGAACATATTCCTCTGTCTTGGAGGGGTTGAGAAGTTGGACATAGCCTTGCTTTGCATTCTCCACCCCACCAAGTTGTCTCTCTAGTTTTTTTTAAACTTCCTTGTTATTTTTAAAACTATTTTATTTTTTCCAATTCCATGTAAAAATAATTTGAACATTTGTTTTAGAAAAATCTTGACTTCCAAATTTTCTCCCTTCCTCCATTCCCTCCCCACTCCTTAAGACAACAAACAATTTGATACAGATTATACAATGTGCAATCATGTAACACGTATTTCCATATTAGTCACGTTGGGAAAGAAAACACAGACAAAAAAAGCCAAGAAAAGTGAAGAAAGTCTTAAAAAGTATGCTTCAATCTGCATTCAGACTCTATCAGTTCTTTCTTTGGAAGTGGACAGTATTTTCCTTTGGAAAATTGTCCTTTGGAATTGTCTTGGATCATTGTATGGCTGAGAATAACTAAGGAATTCACAGTTCTTCATTGTACAATATTGCTTAACGTTATTGTGTACAACATTCTGGTTCTGCTCACAGTCAACAGAATAATAAATCAAGCCCTGATTTGGAGACTTTGACAATTTCCAAGGTATAGATGCTCATATGGAAAATTTAACAATCAGCTCTTGGGAACCAATTTGAAGTGACCATCCCATAACGGTCATTTGTAGGACTTGTCTCTAACATAACTGTCCACATCATTCCCTTCACCTATGATCTCCAATACTCTCCATTCTGCCCCCTCTCACAGCTGGCTTCCAGCATCTCTGCAGCTTCCAACTTCTGTCCTTCTCCACTGGGGCCTGGGCCCTCTGGACTTCCACCTGGCCACTCACATCAGTATCTGGCCAGGCAAATTGCATCTCTGATTTCATTGCATTCTCTTTCCGCACAAACCATCCCCACTTCTGTCCAGAGCACCAGCATCCTTCTAGTGACCCAGGCTCTCAAGCACGGCTATTCACTCCAGCTCAGCCCATATCTCCAATCTGTTGCCAAGTCTCATAGCATTTCTCCTACATGTGTTCCTGTAGGTGTATCTTCAACTCACCATGTCCAAAACTGAACTCAGTATCTTGCCCACCCCTTCCCTCTTACCATAAGAGGGCATCCCCATTCTCCCAGGCTCTCTCTCAGTCTCCAACCTGGGTATCATCCTAGACTACTCACTCTCTCACCCCTCCAGATCCAATCTGTTGCCAAGGTCTGCTGATTTCACCTTTGGAACGTCTCTCAAATATGCTTCCTCCTCTCCTCTGACATGGCCACTACTCTGGTACAAGTTCTCATTACTTCATGCCTTTACTATTGCAGTAGCCTGTGGGTGAGGCTGCCTGCCTCAAGTATCTCCCCACTCCAGTTTATCCCCATTCATCTACCAAAGAGGTCTTCCTAAAGGCCAGATTTGGCTGTATTACTACCCCCACTCAATATACTCCAGGAGTTCCCCATCACCTCCAGTGTCAACTATAAAATCTTCTGTTTGGCATTCAAAGCCCTTCATAACCCAGTCCCCTCCCACCTTTCCAGTCTTCTTGCACCTTACTTCCCCAGTCCCCTCTTCCCTTCCCCTTCTCCTGCTCCCCACTCCCACAATGCACTCTTCCACCCATGCTGACACAGGCCTCTTTGCTGTTTCTCCAACAAGACACTCTATCTTCCAACTATGGGCATTTTCACTGGTTGTCCCCCATGGTTGGGACGCTCTCCCTTCCCATCTTTGGGAAGCCTTTCCTGACCCCTCTTAAAGCTAACACCTTCCCCCTGTGGGTTAGCTTCATAGAGCCTATTTGCAAATAGTTGTTTGTGTGTTGTCTCCCCAGTGAGAATGTGGGCTCCTCTATGGCTTTTCTTTGTATTCCCTTCACATAGCACAGTGACTGGCACTTAGTAGGCGCTTTAATAAGTGTTTCCTGACTGATTCTTCATCCCCTCTGTCATCACTCTATCACTTATCTTGAATCTCTCCCAAAGGGCTCCTTCCTTACTGCCTACAAGTATGTCCACACTTCCTGTTCTTAAACCCCCCTCTCTTTATCCTTCCATCCCCTCTATGTTCCTCTACACTTCCTGTTCTTAAACCGCCCTCTCTTTATCCTTCCATCCCCTCTATGTTCCTCTATCTCTTTTGTTCTTTGTGGCTGGACTCCTCAAAAAGGCTGTCTACAAGAGATGCCTACATTTTCTCTCCTCTCATTCTTTTTTTTTGCTTTTTGGAGGGCAATTGGGGTTAAGTGACTTGCCCAAGGTCACATGGCTAGTTTTCTGTTAAGTGTCTGAGGTCGGATTTGAACTCAGGTCCTCCTGACTCCAGGGCCAGTGCTCTATTCACTGTGCCACCTAGCCACCCCTCATTCTCTTCTCAATCCCCTACAATCCAACTTCTGACCATAATTCCACAGAGACTGCTCTCTCTGAAGTTACTAATGATCTCTTCATTGTCAAATCCAGTGACCTGTTCTCCTTGACCTCTCTGAAGCCCTTGACACTGTTGATCACCTTCTCCTTGATGCTCTTTTTTCCCCAGGTCTTGGGGACACTCCCCTCTCCTGGTTCTCCTCCTACCTCTCTCACCACTCTTCTCTGTCCCCTTCTATGGATCCTTCTCCAGATCACTCCCTCTAGCCATAGGGATCTATCTTGGGCCCTCTTCTCTTCACCCCCTGTACTACCTCACTTGCTGATCTTATCAGTGTCAATTATTTTAATTACCATCTCTATGTTGATGATGGGCGGTACAGATGGGTGGTACAGTGGAGTCAGGAGGACCTGAATTCAAATCCAGGCTACACACTTGCTGCCTGTGTGACCCTGGGCAAGTCACTTAACCTTGCCTCAGTTTCCTCATGTGTGAAATGAGCTGGAGAAGAAAATGGAAAATCATTTCAGTATCTTTGCCAAGAAAATGCTAAATGGGGTCACAAAGAGTAAGGCATGACTGACCAATAACAACTCTTGCTGATAGCGCCTCAACAGAATTATGTGATTTCAGTGAGGGGAGGAGAAGGATGGTTTTTCTCAATGTGGGTGGAACTTGGTGCTGGGTTCCTAGGCTCTGCTCCTTTGTTTGGACCTCTTGGCTGGTTCTTCTCTTTAATAGGAGGGAGTCTCTGCTCGAAGCTGCTTCTCATTCTTTTTCTGTTGTTGAGTGTGGGCTTTGCTGCCAGCTGGATGCATTGTCTTCTGCTGGCCCAGTGGTGCTGACTCTGTGGCTGATGGTGGAGGAGAGCAGAGAAAGTTTCCCTCCCCCACCTACTCCCCCTTGTTATTTGGCCTCTAATATGGGTGAAAGGGTCTGCCTCCATGCAGTACCCCTGAGCTTGGACTCCATAACTGCCGAATGGCTTGATTTAAAAAAAATATCTTGGCCCGAGGGGTCTGATTCTGTCAATCACAAGATGTTTCCTGAGCTGTCTTCCAACAGCCAAAGCCCTATAATCCTCTCAAATTGATTAAGGCTCACTTACACTTTATTGTGGGATTGTAGGAAAGCCCCATTCACCTCTCTTATACACTTTGTGACTCCACTTTGAGCCTTCAGTGATTATATTAATCAGAGATTGTAGCAAAACTGCTTACCATTATAATAATATAATGGCTAGCTTTTATAAAGGCTTGAAGGTCTGTAAAGCTCTTTCCAAATATTTGATCTTTACAACAACCCTGAGAGGGAGGTGCTGTTTTTATCATTTTACAGATGAGGATACTGAAGCAGGCAGAGGTTACATGACTTGTCTAGTGTCACACAGATAGAAAGTGCCTGAGTTAGAATTTGAACTCAGGAATTGCTGACTATAAGTCTAGGGTTCTATGGATACATTGCTCCATGTTAGGGTCCCATGGGGCCTCTCTTTATATCTCCTTATTTCTTTCAGTTTCCAACCGCCCATTCGCCTTTTTTTTTTCCATGTCCTTTTCAGCTCAGAGATAACAGGCTTGGCAGAAAAATGTGAAGCAACAGAAGAGTTGGGCAGCTCTATCCCTGCTGCTCTGGGGCCTTTTCTCTAATAGAACCTCAAACCAAGCCCGGCTGATCATTTTGTCACATCGTCCTTAGCTTTCCTTCATGACCCAGGATCATTATTCTTACAGCCCCATGTCCCATTCTTAGTCACATGCCTCATTTCCATTTTCTGTACCCATATTTCCAAAATCATAGTTTATCAGTGAATTTCTTCCATGTCCACGTAAACTTCTTTAGATCATTTCAATTTTTCTTCTTCAATGTAATTGTTTTTCCTTGTGTCTTCAGGATCTTCCTTCCTCCCTCCCTCCCTTCCTTCCTTCTTCCTTCTTCCTTCCTTCCTTCCTACTTTCCTTCCTTCCTTCGTCCCTCCCTCCCTTCCTCCCTCCCCCCCCTCCCTCCTTCCTTCCTTCCTTCCTTCCTTCCTTCCTTCCTTCCTTCCTTCCTTCCTTCCTTCCTTCCTTCCTTCCTTCCTTCCTTCCTTCCTTCTTCCCCTTCTTTCCTTCCCATTCTTCCTTCTTTCCTTCCCTCCCTCCCTCTCTCTTTTCTTTCTTTCCCCATTCCTCCTGGGTTGACTTTCCTATAGAATTTGAGGAAGCTACCTAACTGTTCTTCTTAAAATAATTATTTTAAACCTAAATACTAAAATTTAAATACACAATAAGAAAAGAAAAAGAAACATATTATAAACTTAATTACAACTTGAATACAAAATAAGAAAAGAAAACAAAATCTTGCCATGTGCACAGATGAACATAAGAGAGGACTCAAAATATACAGCAATAAATTTCCATTTCAAGAAAGCCTATATAATAAACACCGCACGTTGTGTTCGGAGCTGTCCATCTTTTCTTTGCTTCCTTGGAGGTTTTCTTTTGTTCTCTGCTGTGCACTTTTCACTTTCTTCTTTTTTCCCTCTCTCTCCCTCAAGAAGGCTACAATTAAGTGTAAACTCACATATATATATATATATATACACATATATATGTGCATACACATATACACAAAGATATATAGCATACATATAGATATACATACATACACTTGATCCCTATAATCACACTCATATATAGACATATACATCCATATGCACCTATGGAAGACCACACCATATTTATTTGTCCTCTGTTTCTCTGAGGGTGGAAAACTCTTCCTTTACAGATTTGAGTCTTTCTATACTTTCCTAAGTCCACCAACTCATCATTTCCTATACCACAGCAACATTCCAATGCTATACTATCTAGATATTTAAAATAGTCTAAAACAATATTGATTAATATGGCTGTTTTAGCTTTAACTTCGTCTGAGATCATAATTACTAGCCCTGCTTTTTTCCCTAATAAATTCTACTCCTGATCCTAATTTTATGTTTGTGTGTATCCCTTATTTCCTATCCTTCCTGACTCCTGTATTTTACTTCTACCCACTTGCCATCCCATTACTTAACCTACCCTTCCTCTAAGGATCCCTCCCTAACCCTCTTCCGCTCTGACTTTTCTCTTAACTCTTTGAAATCCACTTTTCAGGAATCTGAGGTGCATATTTCACAGTGTCTTGATTTTCTTCTCTTCTATCACAAATTCTAAGGTGGAAGGGCTACTTTTTCCAAAGGCCCTCATCATTCTCTGTCTTGGCCCATTCCTTCATGTCCGTAGGCTTGTGGTCATCTCTTTGTGAGGACCGCGCTGGCAAAACGCACTCACTGGAGTTACTCCTTGGATTTCCCCCCCTTCTGATGTTCTTTTGTTCATCCTTGCTAGTGTGTCTGGAAGACAGCTCCACCCATTCTGCCATCTTGAGGAGAGGCCACTTCCCCATCATTCTCAACCCAGTATTCTATTTCTCTCTGTGGGCAAGAATCTGGCCAGAACAGAAACTTCCTTCTTTGATTAGTCTAACTCTTTTCCAGAATTAAATCAGTAATAAGGCAAAGGAGCCAATTCTTAGCTGCCCTGCTTTTGACAGTGAGAAAGCTGCAGCATTCATATCCAGAGAGCTTGAGTCCTTGACAATGTTATATCATGCCCCTATGCCGGATGGGCTGCTGACCTACTTCTTGAACTCCTCACTTATTCCTTCTTTCTCTCCAGGTAATCTCTAATGCATTCTTATGACAATATAAGGTCTGTTTCTATACCATTTTTTCTGTTTCTTTCTGCAAATGCTTACCACCAATAAAGTGTACTCATAAATGATTAACAACTGGCTCTCCAGGAAAAACGACCACCACCACAAATGCATACATGCTACACGTTTCTGTTTCATCTCCACTGTTAACTTTTTTCCATCACTTTCTTAATTCTAGACAGTCAACCCATCCATCAAGCCCTGTTTTGTAGTATTTGCTGATTCCTCAGCAATCTGCTCCTGGGAGTGATATAAGCTGGCTCTAGTGTGGATCCCCCCCACCCCAGCCTTCCCTTCCTTTTTCCCCCTCTGGTTTGGCGATTTTTCCACTCTATCAAGGCCCTGGCTTTCACAGGCCTGGCAAATATCCACTCCCCTAGGGCAGATTTAATCCATGTATCATTTTCCTAATTGTTTCTGAGTCTCAGAGCAGTTAAAGGCTTTCTCCATAATCACACAGATTATCACAGGCAGGATTTGAACTCTGTTTTTCTCCAATGCCAGTCCAGTGTTCTGGCTCCTATGCTTCCTCTCCACAGGCATGTGGCTTCTTAAACTCTAGGCCACGTTTTGCCATTTTATCCCTATATAATTAGGTCTGTTGGCCCTGAATCTGTAGTGCTTTCCATCTCATCACACTGCCAGGCACTAGGTCTAGATAAACATCCAAGGGCACCCAAAGAATGCCTGAATATGACTGCTTTGTACAAAAATGTATTTTTGTGAGTTGAAAAAATCTTCAAATTCCCAAACAAAACTTTTATTGGTACCTTTTGTTTTTATATTACCTTCACTTGACTCATATGTTCCAGGGTTTTCTGCAGTGCCCATTCCCAGACTGGCCCCACTTCCCATTGCCAGCTCCCGCCTCCTGATTGTACCTTCATTTGTTCCTTCATGTGACCTGTGGTCTTCTGCCACTAGCTTAGAGCTCTCTCCAGTGACTAATATTCTTCTTGAGGTATATGGGGTATTCAGGAAGAGCTAGACCCTCTGGGGTCAAAGTTGGCTAAGCCCTTTCCAGGGCTGCCCATCCACTTTTGGTGTCTGCCTTCACCTAATTCTCACCTGTTGCTCCAAGAAGCTGTAGTACGTACAGAGGCCACATCCTGGTAAAACCATCTGGGCAGATGGCTAAACCAGGCTGAGGGTAACTGACAAACCTCAAACCCATCATGGAGTTAGGAGGGTGTCTACTCAGAGCATGTGAACAGTTCCCCTGGTGGAATGGGAAGATGAGAACAATGTGTTCCAGAGGGCATGAAAACAGCTAAAGCCGGTGCTGTGAGGCACTTTGGTCAGACATCAAAGATGCCAAGGGCATATAGTCATCCTGACTCTTGTCCTGTCACTGGACTTTGATAATCCTGGAAAAGAGTGGGGCTGACGATTTTGTACAAGTCTGCCTCACTTAAATCCAATTCACATGCAAGTCAAGACATCACCCTGTGTTGTCATTAGTCCTCTTCAAAAAGAAGGACAAACGACATTCTTCCTGGACTCATTGGTCATATTTTCCCAGAAATATCATTGTATAAACCTCATTCCTTACCCATCACAGCTTACTCCTTTATTCCCCAGTCCAGCTGACCCTCTCCTTCATACTCCCAACACACTCCCCTGGATCTGGCTCCTCCCACTGTGCTCTCTAGAATGCTAGCTCCATAATTAACAAACTTCCTTGTTTGGGAAGACAAGGTGCCTACAAGAGGCCCCAGTGAAGGCTTGTTGAGGGTGTGAGTCGTCTGGCTTGGACTCTGCTGGCAGAGGGTTTGAGAGACCAGCTGGGCATCTGAGGACACGTATAATGTCACACATATCTCCTCCATTAGACTGGGAGCTTTTTGAGATCAGGGACCATGTTCTGGTCTCTTTTTGTATCCCCAGTGCTTAGCATAGTACCTGACACATAGTAAGGGTTTCATAAATATCAGATCTTTTGGCTTTCCAATATATTCCCCTCCCTCTCCTACCTAGAGAGCTATCTTTTGTAATACTCAGAGATGTGAATTAGGTGAGGACAAGGCCTAGGCATCTCTACTGAATCAACCAATTAATTAAGAACATTAGATCAGGTATAGTAAGTACTTGAAAGTCAATGAATGAAATGGAGTGACACTCCACAGTATTGGCTTAGGAGATTTTATGACAATTTGCAGGTTTTTTCTAAAAGAACAAGCCAGCTTGAAACCCAGGGATTCTAATATCTGAACATTAAAGGGCAGAGAACCATTCCAACCAAATTCCTTTGAGGGAGTACTTTGGGGGATGAGGGAGAGGTGATAAGCCTCAGTGTACCCCCCATGACTTTGTAAATTTGAGGAGGTTTACAGGATTTTAGACTTCCCACCTGAACTCTAGCAGTGTCTCTGGAATTGGGAGCTGAGGACAAATTAGATACAGTGCCAATCTGGCCTAGACACTTACTAGCTGTGTGACCCTGGGCAAGTCACTTAACTCTAATTGCCTCCCCCCAAAAGAAACTAGATACAGCGAGGAAAAGCAACAGAAGATCATAAGAAAATTATACCATTCCTAGGGCTAACCTCTTGAGGACTTCAGCAAAGAGACATCAAAGATGTGAGTTACCCACTTTGTCCCACATAACTGCATTGCCCCCTAGATTCTGTATGTATTATTGATAGGAGATTGTGCCCCAGACTTTGGGGGTAATACTTTGTACCAACTGTTGTTACTATACCACCTCATTACAAAGCATTTTTCTAAAAGCTAATTATCAGGTTGACTAATTCAAGTCAACTGATAATCACAAAGGAAAGAAATTGGTGAGGTCTTCTGATTTGTAGCATTAGAAAGACACAACAACCATTCAGGGATCAGAAACATAGGTGCAAGTGGAATTGGAAGAATAGCTCTCAACTGCTTACATGAAATACAGATGAATAAATTGAAACCCAGACCTCAAGCGGGTTGGCCAGTGACACAGCCATAAGCATCTAAGGCAATATTTGAATCCAGATCATCCTGGCTCCAGGTCCAGCTTCTCTCCATGCTGCCTCTCTGTTCATATCGTTCTAAAGATACTTTCTGTGCAGGAGGTGAGACTGAGGATGAGCAGAGAGATTTAAATTCGCTGGAGGTACTCAAAGCCTTGAAGGAATGAAAAGAACTGTAACACTGTTAGCTTGAGGAGAACTGGAGGAGAGCAGCAAAGGTAGATAGTAGGAGAAAGGACTGAGGACACCTGCTGGGAATGGAAGCCTTCTCCAGTCCCTCCTAATTCTAGTGCCTTCCTTCTTTTAACCATTTCCTTTTTGTCTTGTATAGAACTTGTTTGTATGTATTCGTTTGTATTCTGTCTCCTACATTAGATTGTAAGCTCCTTGAGGGTGGAGATTTCCTTTTACCTTTTTTGTATTCCTTGCACTTAGCACAGAGTTGGGTATACAGTAGGCACTTAATAAATGCTAATTGATTGATGGGTTATTGGACACCTGCACATGGAACAGTAACTTCAGGGGAGCTTGGGAAGTGAGCCATGTCATACACAGAGCTCACAGTGCAATTGGGACCCATGACAAGCCAGCCAGATTGGCCTTCTCTTAGACACTCACTCATCTCCTTGCCTTTGCTTTGGTCCTTCCTTGGGGCATACTCTCTTCTCACCTCTGCCTCATGGAATCCTTCTCTTCAGTCAAGCACCATCTTCTACATAAAACTCCTGACCCCCACAATAGCTAGTGTTTTTTTTCTCTATACATCCATATTTTATATGTCTCTATCCATTCATTCAATCAGTCTGTACATACTCTCCCCCTCAATAGAATGGCAGTTCCTTGGGGGCAGGTACCCTTTCATACTTTGTCTTTATAGAATACAGTAGGTGTCTAATAAATGCTTTGTGCCAGAGAAGAATGCCACAGGATGCTTGGTATAGGATGCATTTAGCTCAAGGGTTCATCAGAGTCCATCTGAGTGATTTTCAAATAATTTGGGGGCACAGGCATCTCACAGGACTCAGAGCAGAGAATCTTGGGGCTCATTTTCCCACAAGAGAACGGTGGATCCTTCAAGCTGTAGGCTTGCAATCAGAAAGCTGAGGATTTTCTTTCTTTTTTTTTTTTTTGGAAAGGAACTGGGATTAAGTAACTTGCTCAAGGTTACGCAGCCAGGTGTTTCTGGGTATGGTGCTAAGTATCTGAGACCAGATTCGATCTCCAGGTCATCCTGACACTGGAGCTGGTGCTCTTACTCGCTGTGCTACCTCGCCACCCCTTGAGGATTTTCAAAGGTATGGTTTGTGACCATTTAGAGCAGGAAGCTAGGTGATCATTTAGAAACCTTATGACTTCAGAATGAATGAATAATTTCACATCCACCTCCTTTCTTAGGAGAATTGACATTAAGTGAAAGCTAGTCTGGATAAATCAGGTCAGTGAATTCATCTTCCTGAGCTTTGATTCCTTCTATAAAATGGAAGGGTTTCACTAGCTGGCCTCTGGGGTCCTTTCCTACCCTAAATCTAAAATCATGTGTGTGTGTGTGTGTGTGTGTGTGTGTGTGTGTGACCCTGGGCAAGTCCCTTCAAGCTCTGTAGTGCTGTTTCTATAGGTTTTTCTGTTGAGTTCTAGCCTTTGCTTTCATGGGGAGGGCACCCCTCAGAGGCAGTGATGGCTGTCTGGGCTCCTCTGCAGGTGCCTGAAAGTGGTCCCTGGACCAGGTAGCTTTTTGTTGCTGTTGTTTTGCAAGCTTGATTCCACATCAGGCTGCTTTCCCTCTCCCCAGCAGTGTTTCTTGCCAGGCTTGCTCATTCTGGGAACATCTCAGGTTGCAACCATCTCTCCAGTGTGGGAAGGAGCTGTTGGATTAGGTTGCCAGGTTGCAGAGAGGACCTCCTTTCAGATGCTGGGTCTTTAAGTGCCTGCAATTCTCCTTGTCTGTTTCACTCTCTGCACTATTCAGGCAGTATATTAGCCTACTCTAAACTCTGCTGAGAACAATATTTTGTTCAACAGAACTAAGCTGAGCTGTGAGAATTTTGTACCTTGCTGGGGCTCACTGTCCTGCCACTCATTCAGACCTGTGTTCAGACCTAGTGGTCCTAGACTTTAGGCACCATAGTCTGGCATGGCCCAAGAAAGTCTGGTGCTGCTTGGGAAGGATGCACATGGGGTATATTTCCCAGTTACAGATATGATCCTATAG
>NW_027186316.1:1541507-1568020 GCF_028583685.1 Petaurus breviceps papuanus
GGCTATAGGCCTATGATTCTATAGATTACAGGCTGGCAAGGTCCAGGACTCTTTGGGCAGAGTATCCACAGGGAATCTCTTCTAGTTACAGATATGATCCTATAGACCACAGGCTGGCATGGTTCAGGGCTGCTTGGGTAGAATGCCCCCAGGGCATCATTCAGCTACATGCCTATGATCCTATAGACCACAGCCTGACTTGATTTAGGAATGCCCGGGGCTACTTTGTCAGGCAGGGCTTTGGAGAGATATCTTCGGGCACTTTCCCTCCTCCTCACTTCCAACAGCCCTGGGCCATGCCAACCTATGATGTATTCCTGAAAGAGTATCTGATATGCCTAAGGCAAAATGAAAAACCCATAATGAACTATCAGGGCAACTGGGATGTGGGTTATGTCTGTAGTATTTGACATGGATCTCAAGAAAGAGAAGCTGAGTCTTTTTTTTTTTTTTGCTTTTTGGAGGGGGAAGGTAGGGCAATTGGGGTTAAGTGACTTGCCCAAGGTCACATGGCTATTTTTGTGTTAAATGTCTGAGGCCAGATTTGAACTCAGGTCCTCCTGACATCAGGGCCCATGCTCTATTCACTGAGCCACCTAGCCACCCTGAGAAGTTGAGTCTTGATCAACCAGTTAGCCAAACCAGAGGTGTGGCCATTCTTAGGCTCTCATAATCTTGTGCCCCATCATGTCACAGCAGAGAGCGCTTTTCTACTTGGTGTTCGAAATGATTTTTATGTTTATTTATGTTTTGAAAAAGGTCTTAGTGAATGAACCCTTATGTCTTTCATAGGAGGTTTAATGGTTAGAGTTACTATGGTACAGTGAATCCCATAATATGAAACGCTTGGAATAAATAGCATTGTGTAAAATATAATACTAAATCACTGAAATTATCAATTAAGGTTTTATATGGTATTATTTAGAAAATAGATTCAGATGTGATAGAATTTATTCTGCTCTCATTTTAAGTGAAATTTATTATCCCTCAGTTATCTGATTTGTAACGTGTAAAAGAAAAGTGCCTAACATTAATTTGGTAATTCATTGTTTTAGAAATATTGTTAGAAAAGTTTGTTCTTCTTTCATTCCTTTGGGTTATGGATTGAATTGTTAAAAGATTACAGTAGGGGCAGCTAGATGGTGCAGTGAATAGAGCACCAGCCCTGGAGTCAGGAGGACCTGAGTTCAAATCTGGCCTCAGACACTTAACACTTACTAACTGTGTGACCTTGGGCAAGTCACTTAACCCCAAATGCCCTACAAAAAGCAAAAAGAAAAAGACTACAGTAAATATGTTATAAAGAAAAAATAAATCACTAACATTGAGTTCTTGCTTTTGTGGCAGTTTGGAAACCAAGTAAAGGTATCAGTATTTTGAGATTTCAGGAACTAGTCCCCAAGCTTATGCTAAAGTACAGTAATTTGAATTTAGTTAAGAACTAGAAATTGCAAAAGAAAAGATTTTTAGAAATCAGTCTTTAACAATTTTAGTCTAAGAGTAGGATCAGATAAATATCTGGTTATTACTGTCTCCCCACCTTTCAGGAAAAACTATAGGAAGCCCATATTAAATCTAACACTATACAAATATCAGATATGGTAAAAAATATTAGTTGTGATTTGTGATTATTATATAGGATCTTAGATGTTTCCTTGTACTGTTCAAACTGAGAATTATTTAACTCTCTCTGTAAAAGTCCTCAAAGGCATCTCTGTCTGAAAAACAAAACAAAACAAAAAAAAACTGACCACAACTCCTTAGAGCTATCTGCGTGGGCCAAAAACAATGACTTAGAATATTTAGCCCAGAATAATTTAAGCTTTTATTTTATTAATACTTTTAAAATAATTTAATTATTAATTAATCAAATTAATTATTAATTTAATAATTTTATTAATACTTTAAGGATAACAGGTATGAATTTAAACTGTTTATAAAACTTTATATGTATTTCTAAGTATATATCTATATTGAGAAATGAAGGCAAATTCTTAGGTCAGATCCTTATTTGAAAGGTCTCAAATACAGGCCAAGGTATAGGATTGAGGGACTGATAACCAATCCAGCTCCATAAGGAAGTAGAGGGAAAGGTTATATGGAGTTGGAAATTGTCACTACATGTCTTTCAGAAAAAGAAAAAAAAACAAATTAATGAATGGATAATAAATTTTTTGGACAATAATGAATTAATGAATGGACAATAAATTTTGAAGCGCTGAGTTTTGGAAATGTTATCATTAGCGATTATAAATCCAGATTTGATTTGATTTAAGCCAAAATCTGTCCTGAAGGAAATAAGAATATGGTCTGAGTGTGTTCTCCTGTCAGGATAATTATGACGTAATTGTCCCATATGTGATAACTTTATATGTAGAGGGTTTTAGACGTGATCAGCATACAAGGCCAAAGGTGAAGAGACAATGGTTTTCTGTGTAAGGTAATTTGGAAACTCATTAAGTGGAAATGAAACCACTTGGTTGGTAATGGGTTTTGTTTCAAGTTTCAAATACACAATATTGTTTATGGGATTGTTATATTTCTATATTTTCTTATATTGTGAAATTTGGTAAGCAATTGTGTCAACTATGTTGTTAGGAAAGAAACTTCTCTTATAATCTGGATACTGTTAGATTAAGAATTGTACTATTGAAAGAATGTTTAATGACTAATGTGAAAATATGTTTAATACATATGCAATATGTATTATATTATGTATGTATACATATGTAAAGCCTATATCAGATTGCACACCATCTTGGGGTGGGGGGGATTTAAAACTCAAAATCTTATGGAAATGAATGTTGAGAACTAAAAATAAATAACTTTTTACAAAGAATGCTTAAAAATAAAAGTTAGAAGCTGTTAGGCCATTTTATCAGCCCTGCTGACCACATGCTATAATATTCTGAAGTAGCAATTATTTCTGTTTTGGCCAGAAACCCTGAGGGTCTTCCCATCTCACACAGATTTTTTTTACTAGGTAGAAGAGGCCATTCTTTGCCTTATTTCTTACCTAATCTTGGTCACTGAATGGGTGTTGCCTCAGGCAAAGTGAGAACTCAGAAAGACCTTAACTTAAAAAGGCCAAGGTCTCCCACTGCATCCAAGGCCATTGCCAGTGATCCTGACCTGTCTTTCCACTGAACTCTGATGGCTCTGGAGGAGAGAATGAGGCTGGAGACTTTGCACAGCCCTGCCTCATTTAAATCCAATTCACTTGCATGTCATGACATCACCTTCCTGATGTCATGGTTCTCTTCCAGAACGAAGTACAAATAACAACTATGGTAGAATAGGAAGTACCCTGGCTTTGGAGTCACTGGGTCTGCATTCAGAACCTGCTGGTGTGACCTTGGACAAGTCCTACCCTCTCCATGAGCCTCAGTTTCATCCTCTGTGAAAGGGGGAGTTGAACTAGACTGGGTTTGATGTTAGAGGACCTGGGCTCGAATCTTAATTTTGGTCCTTACTACCTGTGGGTCCTTGGGCACTTGCCTGACTTATCTGAACTTGAGTTTTCTCCTTGGTCAATTGCAGGGCTAGGGTGGCCCTTAGTTAACCTTAGCCTTGTTCAGTTTGTAAGTTTAAGATTGTCAGAGGAGACAGACACAAAGAAACTTGTTTCAACAAGTCATGTATAAACACCCAGCCCACTAGGTGCCCTGACACTTAATAAAGACAGAAAACCTCACTGCTTCTCCTCTCTTCCCTAACAATTTCAGCACAGCCCTTTGCCTCTTCTCTTACTGTCACTCCATTTCCTGAACAGCACTGAAGTGTTGAACAGTGACATTCAACTCAATGGTATAATCATAACATTAAGATAAAGAAAGGTTGTCAGATCCAGAAGGGATCTCAGAACACAGAACATCAGACAATGTCACAGCTGGAAGGGGCTTAAGAAGTCAATAAATATTGATTAAATGCCTACTATATGCCAGGGACTGCATTAAGTACTGAGGATATAAAAAAGAGGCAAAAGACAGTCCCTGCCCTCAAGGAGCTTACAATCCAATAGGGGAGATAAGCAAATAGATATGTACAAATAAACTATTTACAGGATAAATAGGAAATAATTAATAGAGGGAAGGCACTAGAATTAAGTGGGTTTGGGAAAGGCTTCCTGTAGACAGTGGAATTTTAGGTGGAACTCCCAGGTTGTCAGGGGAGTTAGTTGTGTTTGTCCTTCATCTGACATGAGAAGGACCTTAGAACACTGAATGTCAGCATTGGAATGCCTGAATCTTACAGTTGACAAGGGCCTCAGAAGCCAATCCAGCCTAGCCATGCCAAAAGTCCCTCATGTGCCCTCGGTAAAGTTGTTGAACTCCTCTGAGGTGGGCTGGGGGCTGGTGTCAGGCTGGATACTTCAGCACTATAATTCTCCCATTGAGATGGGCAGTACTGCCCTTGGGGATCATTGGCCCACTCTGCTCTGTGTCCAAAGTCCCTGAGGATGTGCTGTTAGGCAGTCTATAACCTTGAGACTTTGTGGAATAGGGCTGGCATTTTTCTCAGCCTCAATCTCCAGGCTTGCTTAGGGCTCCCAACTCTAGGACACATTTTTTTTTGCTCTCTCCATCCCAACGGGTGCTCAAGTATGTGTCATTCTAATCTGGAAGGATCTGACAATAGAGACACCGTCATGTATCTGAAAAAAAAACCTGGATTTGGAGTCAGGAAACTTGGGCTCTGGCATCAATTAGCTGTGTGACCTTGGCAAGTCATTTCTTCTCCTAAGCCTCAGTTTCCACAAAGATAAAATGAACAGGTTGGATTAGATTATCTCAAAGATCCCTTCTCTCTTAGGGTGCTGTTCAAAATAGACCAGTATATAAATTCAGTATCTACCCCTCACCCCCAAAGCTTATGTTGGAGTATTGGCAGAAAAGGTAGTTGGTAAAAAATTCTCTGAGGCACAGTGGTCACCAACCTCTGTTCTCCAATTCTGATGAAACATGATCAAGCTTGGTTCCTCCCCCACCCCACCCCCCCAAAAAAGAGGAGAAAATGGCAGTCTCTCCTTTCTTTGCAGAGATCAGAAACTAAGGGTGTGTAATATACTCTCAGACTAAGTCACTGCACTGGTTAGTTTCACCAAATTGTCTTTCTTAATCTGACTGTTTTATTCTTTGTTACCAGGGATGACTCTCTGGGTAAGGGTAAAATGACAAACAGATTTGCAAATTAAAGTGACGCCGAAAACAAAAACAAATTATAGGGGAACAAAAAATGCCTGGAAATGATTATTTGTTTTTAGTTAAAACTTTTCCACAGTAATCAGTGAATGTGTTAATATTGTGTGTTCAACAAATCCATCTCTTTGTTTTTCAGAGACAGAAACAAGGCTATCTATCATGAGTGGGAGCCCTGACAAGTGTGAACCAGGAACCCAGATAGACACAGAGACACCCCTGAACCCTGTCCTGATCCATGGGGAAGCTCTCTCTCCACCAAGACTCATTTCAACAGTCCCCATTTGGACAGAGGACCCTTTCCTCCTACCTGGCACTCTAAATGTCTGCAGGTAGGAGGGTGAAATCATGCCCATTAACATCTGTTACTCCTTCCATTCCAGAGCCCTGGTCACACAAGGAAGCATTTTGCACAGGTTCTGATACATCATCTGTGTGATCTTTGCCAAGTTCCTTTACATCTCTGGGCCTTGATTTCCTCCACTATAATAACAATAAAATAAAAATGATATTATCGAGCATTTGTATACCCCTTTTGTATTCACAAAACACTTTCCAAATATCATCTCACTGGATCCTTATACTACCCTGGGAAATGGGGGCTATTATTATCCCTACTTTACAGATGAGGAAACTGAGGCAGACAGAGGTCAAGTAACTTGCTCAGAGTAACATAACTAGTAAGCTGAACTCAGGATTTCAACTAAAGTCTTCCTTGACTCCAAGTCCAGTGATCCATCCATTGTACAAGCTCTTAGATGCCTCTGTCAAATGAGGGGAGAGGGTATCCTCAATGACCATGAAGGGATCCCCCAGATCCAATGACGCTATTATTCTGATCATGCTCTCTCTCCCTTCTAACCTTCTAAGAACCCTAGAATCCCAACAGCCTCCAGGACCATTGACCTCAGGGTTGGCCCAAAGAGCTACTTGGAATGATATCTCTCCCCTCTAAGAGAAGGAGCAGAACAGGCTAGGAGAATAGTTGAAAAACTGTTGGAAAGGAGGTAGATGGATGGTATAATGGACAGAGACTTGCACTTGGAGTTAGGAAGATCTGAGTTCAAATCCTGTCTTAGATACTGTTATAGGAATGTAAATTTTTAAGATCTTCCCTGCCCCTAGGCTTAAGTGCACCTGGAGCCTGTGGTGGGGGGCTTGTTTTTCAGGAGATACTTTGTAATTGGGCAGTGGGTCAAGAAGGTTGTTATATTCTCTGAGACAGGAGAAGGCTATATAAGCCCTGGTGGGAGGCTTTGCTTTGGGAAGTGTTGTATGATTTCACCAGATGAGATTCTAGGCAGCTGTTGAGAACCCCCCAGCTTTGAAAACCCAGATGTTGATGCTTCCCTCTCTGGTAAATGTGATTAGGTATGGATGTATGTAATGGTTGGACAGTTTGGAAGCCTGTCTGCTGAAATGTTCTTGTAACTTAGGCTTGTAACCTCTGTATACTCTGAAGTTCGGGGTGCTGACCTTTTCCCCCTGAACTAGTTAAGCAATATATGTTTGATTGATTAAAGCAAGATTGTTAACCCATTTTGAGTTGCTTTCCTTTAGCAAAGCAGATCTAAGAACATGTGTTGGCAGCCACCCTGGGGATGCTGGGGTGCTTGCTGCTACAGATACTTATTAGCCATGTAACAAATCTCTTAATCCTCAGCTTCAGTGTTCTTCTCTGTGAAATAATAATAATAATAATACCTATTTCACAAGGTTGTTATGTGGATCAAATGAACTAATATAAGTAAAATGATTGGAAAAACTTAAAGCACTATATAAATGTCTTAGCTATTGGTAGTGGTCTCTTTCTATAACCTGTATGACTACTGGAGGATCAATATCAGGGATACTGGAAACATTTGAAATAATAAGAACTGAGTTCAAATCCTGATTCTGCTACTTGCTACATATGTGACTTTGGGAAAATCACTTCAGTTCCCTAGGTCTCTGTTTCCCTTACTGTAACAGGAGGGAGCTGGATTTAAAAAAAATTATTTATTTTTAGTTTTCAACATTCACTTCCATAAGATTTTGAGTTCCAAATTGTCTCCCCATCTCTCTCATCGTCTCTCCCCAAGATGGAATGCAATCTGATATAGACTCCACTTATACATTCATATTGAACCTATTTTCACATTTGTCATGTTGTAAAGAAGAATTAGAACCAATAGGAGAAACCACGAGAAAGAAGAAACAAACAAAAAAGGAAAAAAAAGAGAGCAAATAATAAGCTTCCATTTGCATTCAGGCTCCAAAGCTTTTTCTCTGAATGTGGAGAATCGCACACTGTGGCTGTTACTACGTGCAATGTTCTCCTGGTTCTGCTCATTTCACTCAGCATCAGTTCATTAAAGTCTTTGCAGGTTTTTCTGAAGTCTGCCTGCTCATCATTTTTTGTGGAATCATAGTAATCCATTACATTAATATACCACAAATTGTTCAGTCATTCCCAAACTAATGGGCATCCCCTCAATGTCCAATTGTTGGTCACCACAAAAGGAGCTGCTATAAATATTTTTGTACATGTGGGTCCTTTTCCCATTTGTATGATCTCTTTGGGGTACAGACCTAGAGGTGATACTGCTGGGTCAAAGGGTATGCACATTTTTATAGCCCTTTGGGGATAGTTCCAAATTGCTGTCTGGATTTGTTGGATCAGTTCACAACTCCACCAACAATGCATTAGTGTTCCAATTTTTCCCACATCTTCTCCAGCATTTATAATTTTCATGTTTTGTTTTGTTAGCCAATCTGATAGGTGTGATGTGGTACCTCAGAGTTTTTTTCACTTGCATTTCTCTAATCAATAGTGATTTAAAGCATTTTTTTCATATGACTGTATAGTTTAAATTTCTTCCTCTGAAAACTGCCTGTTCATATCCTTTGACCATTTATCAATTGGGGAATGACTTGTATTCTTGTCAATTCAACTCAGTTATCTCTATATTTTAGAAATGAGGTCTTTATCAGAGACACTGGTTGTAAAAATTCTTTCCCAATTTTCTGCTTCTAGGAGGAGGCTGGATTCTATGGCTTCTGAGGGTCCTGATTTAGGATCCCATGATCCTATTTGCTCAACAAGGACTCATTAAGTGCTTAATTGTCTTGAGGGTTAAGGGAACCTGCAAAGATTTACAAATGGATGAAGGGGCTGAATCTAGAGGCCTCCCCCTCTTTGGACAATGCCCAATATTCCAGCTTCAGAGACCCCATGTGAGCGAAGGTCACTATTAGCCCTTGACTTGTCAGTGGATGGAGAGAGCAATAGATGGACACTGGGCCATCTCAGGATTCAGGGTTGAGATTATAGGCCAGAATGTCTGAGGATACCAGAGATACAGAATGACCAGTTTGTCACTACAAGTGCCAGGCCTATGTGACTAGTGATCAGGTTGATAGGTGATATTCTGGGATAAAGGGAGAGGAGGCTACAATGCCCAGTGACAGAGTGTAGATCATTTGAATGTACCTGTACCACGTAACTCTCTGTGTTATGTATGACTTGCCCTCGATGGATTTGGTCTAGAGGGTATGATTTTGCTGTATGGGGTATGGATTATGTAAAAGGGGTATCGGGAAGTGAGGGATTTTTAGTGGATCCTTGGTGAGTCTGCTTCCATGCATGCATAATAAATTATCCTGATGTCCACTTAGGGACTGTTTCCTGTTTACTTACTGTATGGTGAGGAATGGCTTTTGATTGGCTGCTAAGCCAAACTGAGCATGGAGACAAGACTCCCATAGGCCCAATTTGACCTCTTTTTTTCCCTAGTGATGTATGAGGACAAAAATTGCTGTGTGCTTATGGGTAGAAAAGGAGCCTCTGGCACCCTTTCATCTGGAGCCACCATGAAGCCATGATTTCTGTCTCCCTTGTATCTGTTCTTTCTTGATCATGGGTGATGGACTATTGGAGATACTGTGATCTTGTAAGCCTTGAAAGTTCAGAAGCACAGTGCTTCCCCAAATTACCAATGTATTTTGGGCTTATATTTGTACATATTTAGGTTATACATGTATACATGTTGTCATCTGCTATAGAATATAAGTTTCTTGAGGGCAGGAAGTTTTTCATTCTTTTTTGGGGGGGGGGGTTTGTTTGTCTTTTGCTTTTTGGAGGGCAGTTGGGGTTAAGTGACTTGTCCAAGGTCACATGGCTGGTTTTTTTGTGTTAAGCATCTGAGGCCGCATTTGAACTCAGGTCCTCCTGACTCCAGGGCATGGCACTCTATTCACTGTACCACTTAGCCGCCCAAGTTTTTCATTCTTGTTTGAATCCCCAGCCTTCTCAATCTCTCTGCAACATTTGACACTGTTGACCATCCTCTACTCCTCAATACTCTTCCCTCTGAGTTTTCATGGCATTGTTGGTTCTCCTCCTGCCTTTCTTACAGTTTCTCTCCAATCTCCTTTACTGGATCTTCATCCTTATTCTATCTTCTATGCAAGGGTACATCTAAGGATTCTGACCTGGGTCCTTATATCTTCTCTCTATACATTCTTTCTCTTGGTGACCACTTCATCAGCTCCTATGGGTTCAATGTGGATGAATGACTTTCAGATCAATAGATCCAGCTCTTGTCTGTTTAATGACCATCAGCAAAGAGTCCTGAGCACTCTATTTCAGACACTCACTATATCTCACATGGATAATAGCCAGAGCTCCCATGTGGGTCCCTCTGTCTCTTCCCTCTCTGACCCATCCTTCACACTTTGTGCAGAAAGGATTTTCTGTAAACACAAGTCTGGCCTTATCATTCACTGTAACCTTTAGGATCAAATCAACATTCTTCTGTTTGGAACTGAAAGTCGGTCCTAGTCAAGCTACCTTTCCAGTCTTCTCACACATTATTCCCCTCCATATGCTCTGCAGTCCAGCCATATTAGCTTTCATGTACAACCCCTTCTCCTATCTCTGAGCCTTTGGCCAGATGGTCCTCCATGTCTGAATAGTATGCTCTCCACCTTTTAGAACCACTAATTTCTTGCAAGGCTCAGCTCAAACACCATCTTCTTCATGAAGTCCTTCTGGCTTTCCCCATCTTCCAGTTCCTTCCCACATGAAAACAATTGCCTTAGATTGGTTTTCTTTATACTTGGAATCTTCATGTACATTCACATATAAACATATAAACATATATGTGTATATTGCTGTTGTTCACTTGTTGTAGTCATGTATGATTATTTGTGACCCCATTTGGGGTTTTCTGGGCAGAGATATTAGAATGGTTTGTCATTTCCTTCTCTGGATCATTGTACAGATGAAGAAACTGAGGCAAACAAGGTGAAGTGACTTGCCCAGGGTCACACAGCTAGTAAGTGTCTGAGACCAGATTTAAAACCTCTCTCTCAGTTTTTCTCTTTCTATGTCTCTAAACACACACACACACACACACACACACACAAATGCATAGTGTCTTTTTTTTTTGCTTTTTGGAGGGGGGAAGGCTGGGCAATTAGGGTTAAATGACTCGCCCACGGTTACATGGCTAATAAGTGTGAAGTGTCTGAATTTGGATTTGAACTCAAGTCCTCCTGGCTCCAGGGCCGGTGCTCTATTCACTGTGCCACCTACATGCCCCACACAGTTTCTCTAAAAGAATATTAGCTTCTTAAGGATTGGACATGATTCTCTTTGACTTTCGTATCCCCAGTTCCAATACAGTGCCTGACCCGTAATCTAAACTTAACAAACACTTGTTAATAGAATGATTGATTAATTCCCTATTGTTCCTAGGACAAAACCCATATGTTTAATTTTGTTTTTTAAAGCCTTTAACAATCTGGATATGGCTCCTCTTTCCAGGCTCATTACCCACCCCTCTTCTTCACAGTCTCTCCATCCTAGCCAAAATGCCTCACAGTTGTTCTCATCTTTGTACTTTTGCACAGGTTGTACCCCATGCCGAGAATGCCTTCCTTCCTCACTTCCCCCTCATACAATCTCTGACTTCCTTCAGAATTCAACTCGATTCAGCTTAACTCAACTCAACTCAAGTGCCCACCCAAAGCCTATCCTGAGCTGATCAGGCTTTTAAAAACAAATCATCACAGCAGCTTTTAATATTGTGTGTTGACTTCATTTACATGTTTCATGCTTGGGAAGTACTTTAAAAATGTATAATCCTGCTTTGTAATTTAATTTAGCCTCTTTCTTCTAGCATTAAAAATGAGACTGGAAAAGCCAGAGATGAAGCCACATAAAAGATTTCAGGGCCATTTTCTAAGCCACTGTGTTCAATAACACCAGCTCAACAGGTACATTAATAACAGTCTAATAAAACACCAGAAGAACGGATGTTTTTTTGGCCCACCCTATTTGTTTAGGGTGAAAAATGGGACTTCTTAAAAGTTAAATAGTTTTTCTACATTCTATTCTAATCTTATTATATACTTGATCCTACTTTAAAGCAAAAAAAAATATTTAGGGGAGTCAAGCTTGTTGGTATATAAATAAAGGAAATGCATTATGGAATGGTTCCAGGCTGTGTATAACATGTAACATTTATGTACATTTCACCAGCATTGATGCAAAGTGCTTTTCTTATAACAAGGCATGAAATATAAAATCTCACAAAAAAACCCTGGTGAATCATTTCTCTGTACAGAGTGAATCATAATGATAGTAACTTTGTCAGTTCAGAGGGAATGATCTCCCTCTGGAAATTACCCTGAATATATTTTGCATTTCATTTTCTAGGTACATGTTGTTTTCTCCCCAGAAGAATATAAGCTTCTCAGGAGTAAGAACTGTGGTCATTTTTGCCATTATATACACAATGCCCCACACATAGGTAGGCACGCTGGTTAAGTGAATGTATGAATGAATGACTGAATTGAAGGGAATTAAGTTAAATGAAAGACAACTTTGTCAGAGACAAATTGATGCAGGCCATGGCCAAGACTGAATTAATTATGGACTGGAATGTTTTTAAAAGGCAAACAAATTGATCATTTAACTAGTGATTTAAGAGAATTAGAAGATCAACAAGCAACTCAACCTTCAGATAAGATTCAAAGTAATGGGATAAGAATGAGTGTCGAGATAGATATATGAGAATCAGAAATGGAAATGGTTCCCACAGTGAGGAGGCAAGGTGGGCTCTCTGACAAAATGAATGAACCAAATTGACCCTCGACTGGACTAATGGACATTCAAAGGGAAGAAACCACATCCTAATACAAATAGATTTCATGAGGGGCTATGCTATAACAACCCACAGAGAGAAGAAAACCCTTCTCCCTCATTCTAAATCTTATGTATTTCTTGAGGTAAGGCATGGGAGACAGGGAAAGAGGATTAAATCTGGAGGTCATATCATTTGCCCAAATTAAATGAATTGACCATAAAAGCTTAAAACGTCCCTATAGAGATGAAAGAAATCAAAGAGACAATTTATAGAAGCATCCCAATGTAAATGTTCAGGACCCAGACAGTTATGTAATTGAATATTAGCGAACTCATCAAGCCCCAATAATGCCAGTGTTTCAGAAAGCATGTAACTATTTTCTGCAGTGAAAACTTTAATGACAATAAACAGAAGAAATGAACCAACCATGTTGCCCATTGGGCTCCAAAATGCACCAGTTACATGGGTTCTAAACACTAGGTGAAACTGTGATCACAGAGGAAAATGAGTCCTGACTCCAGAAGGGATATGGGAATAAAAATAGTAAATCAAATTCTCTAAAAACCAATTGATCAAAGGGGTGCAGAGTTGAATTAAATTCAAGTCAACTGAACATTTAGCACATTCTTTCTCTGTGCTATGTTCTGTGGGACCAAAGACAAACATGAAATAATCCCTGCCCTCATAGAAGACACATTCTACTGGGTTCATTCAGCTGGACAAAAGTGGATTTCTACTCAATAAGATTATCCACTGATGCTTCCTCTGATGCCTCGTTGTAATATGGAGGTAACCCTGTTTCTCCAAGACTCCAAGGAGCTCAGTAAAGCTCAGGCTCTAACTGTGTCTCCCATACTGAAAAAAATCACGATTCTAAGCTATATCTTGACCTTCTCCTTTGTTCTCTACTTAGCACCAATCCAGTCCCCTTTTTACCACCCACTTGGACTACGGAGAAAGTTCCTAACAAATCCTCCCATTTCTATTCCTCTCTCTAATTAACCCTTCAGAAGCATCTTGGATATACATAGTTCTGGTCATGTTACTCCTCTACTGATAAAATTTCAATGGCTCCCTACTGCTTAAGAGAGTAAAATTCAACCACCTTAGTAGGTATTGAAGGCTCTCTACAATCTGAACCCTTCTCATCTTAGTAGAATTATTCCCCTTCACTGAAAGACAGTGTGGTGTAATGGATAGAACAATGGCTTTGGAACTAGGAAGCTCTGTGTTTGAGTCCTGTCTCTGGAACATATTGGCTGTGTTACCTTGGGAAGTCATCTGATATTTCAGTACCTCAGGTAACTCTAAAATTATGGGTTGCAGAGAAAGTGTTGATCAGCATTGGTAGAGGGAGTCTGCTGATTGGAAATTCCTTATACCAATGGAAACCACAGGTTCAGTCTAAAAAAAAATCCCTCCACAAACTCTATAAATCAAACCGGACAATTTGCTGACTCTCCCTCAACACATCCTGTCCTTTCCCACCTCTCTACCTTTGCTCACACAGTTCCCTATGCCTAGAACTATCCCTTTCCCTTTCCTCTTTATTTGCTGAGTTCCTTCTCATCCTTTAAAGCCCAATCCAAGTTCTAGCTCCTCTAGGAAGCCTTCCCTGTTACTGATGACTGCCTCCCCCCTACCTTCCATCTCCTCCCCAACAAGAAACTTGGATAATGCTTTATTTTGTTGCTATTCAATTGTTTCAGTTCTGCTGAACTCTTCATGACCCCATTTGGGATTTTCTTGGGAGAGATACTGGAGTGGTTTGCCATTTCCTCCTCCAGCTCATTTTACAGATGAGGAAACTGAGGCAAATAGGGTGAAGTGACTTGCGCAGGGTCACACAGCTAGTAAGTGTCTGAGGATGGATTTGAACTCAGGAAAATGAGTCAGTCTTCCTGACTCCAGGCCCAGCACTCTATCCACTGTAGCGCCACCTAGCTGGCCCACAATGCTTCCCTTAGGTGAGCTGATTACACTTATACTATCCTGTGTATCTCAATCATCACTGATGGCTTCCTAATTCCCCTCCTAGACTCAAAGTTTCATGAAGGAAAAAAAAAACAACTTTGCCCAAGGTAAGGTTTTTTTTTAATCTCCTCTGGTGCTCAGAGCAAAGCAAAAACAAATTCCTGACTCACTGTAAAATAGAAATGTCTGTGCATTCTTCAAAGGTCATAGCAAAAGAAGGTAATTTTGGATAAGCTCTATCATTTAAGAAAGGCTTAAGAGCCTCTGTCTTCTTCCTGAGACCCAACCTTGTTACAGATGGAAAAGCCCTGAGAAAAAATAAGATTCCAAATCCTGTCCACCCTTGTGTACCCTCCCTCTCTTTCTGCAGTGATGGGGGAGGGGGACTGAGGGCTAATTAATGGCCAGCTTTTAGATAATGCATAGAGTTAGCCTTGTTGTGAGGCTTTAAATGTGCAATTTCTGACTAGTACCTGAATGGAGAGGTAACCAGAGACACCACATTTTTTCAGTCTTTACATAAAGTAATTGCTCTGGATTTGCTTGTTAATATTGCATTTATTTTTAATATTTTTTTGGTGTGTGTGTCCTTGTTTTCATCCAGAATGGAAGCTTCTCGTGGACAGTGATGATTTTCTTTAATCTTAAAATCTCCAGTATCTGTCAGATAGAGCCAGAGTTTAATTAAAGCTTGTTGAAGCTAATTCATACTCTTGTTCCTAATTAAAAGAGAAGCTAAGTGGAAAGAGGTTTCAGAAATTCTCCTTGGAGAGGCAAATATGGGACTGGATAGATTTGGTTGTATTGTGTGTCCAAGGGCAAGAAGAAGCATGACCTCTTGGGAAATCTGGCCTTTTCTGAGCTTTCTTCATGATAACCATCTACAAGAAGACCACCATAAAGACAAATACAACGCTTGTAGCAGAGACATAGAAGTTTGAGAAGACTTGAACCCAGGGATCCTTGACCCCATATAGTCACAGACCTCTTTGGCCATTCAGGGAAAGATCAGCTGCCTACGTATAATTGTATAGAAATACATATTGTATAATTGAATATTATATATTTGAAAGAATTGTATATTTTTGAAATTTATCTACATAATTGAAAGAAATACTAAACTCCAATTAAAGGACACGAAAATAAAATGTAAGTTTTTTTTTCTCTGATATTGTTCTGTCCTGTGGACTGTGAGTTAAGAGTTTCTGTTCTAAATTAAGTCCGTGTATACTTTGATATGGGGGTATCCCCAAACTTTGGGGCTTTCACCCCAAGCTTTGGTGATTTCTACCCCCCCCATGTATTTGGTGATTTTCATGCAGAGATGAGCTTCAAACTGCACTCAGACTTTGGGGACATCTTATATTTGGTTACTTGGAAACAAAGATAAACAGAGGTGAGACCAGTGAGCATATGCTGAAGGCCCCAGTTCAGGAATAAGGCTTAGGGACTATACAGTAGAGTCTCAAGTCTTTGTTTCAGAATACTTTCTTCAAGGAGATAGATAGTATGGAGTATTGTTCTCCCCATTTCATAGAGCAGGAAACTGAGGCCCAGAGAGAGGAAATAATTTGACTGTGGTCACACAGCTAAGTAAGTGGCAGGTGAGATTTAAACTGAAAAAAAAAGTCTTCTGACTGCTAGACCATCACTGTTTCCATTGCACTACATGAAAGCCCAAGTAGGTTCAGTGATTTACGCAGGATCACACAGTAAGTTCCTGGGCCTTCTTAGTGGGTTTTGGTAGAAGTCCAGTTTTATTCACTCCAACTTGGTGTAAGACTTCCCCAATTTTTAGAGGGGCAATAATGTTTTTTTTTGGCTTTTTGGAGGGGGGAATTGGGGTTAAGTGACTTGCCCAAGGTCACCCTGCTAGTAAGTGTTAAGTGTCTGAGGCCGGATTTGAACTCAGGTTCTCCTTTCACTGTGCCACCTAGCCTCCCCTCAATAATGATTTTTTAGCCTTCTGTGCCCAAGGTTGTAAGATTTGGAACTGGAGAGGTGCTTTTGGAGCATCTATCCCTTCCCCCCTCATTTTACAGAGGAGGAAACTGAGGCCCAGGGAAGGACAGTGACTTGGCCAAGGCTACATGGCAGTTAAATAGCAGAGGTGGAAAAAGTAGAACTTCTGATTCTAAATACAGCACTCTCTCCACTACACCCTGACTCTTTTGTTAGAGAACTTTTATTTTATTTTTTGTTAATTTAAATTTATTTTATTTTCACCTCTGATTTTTTTCTCTCACCAGACTTTCCCTCTCCCCCACTGAGAAAGCTAGAGAGACAAAACTGTTACAAACATAAAATAGTTAAACAAAAGAAATTCCTGGATTAGCCATGTTAAAAAAAATGAATAAAATGGCTCTCAGTGTTCACCCAGAGTCTATCAGCTCTCCATCTGGAGGTGAGCAGTCTGTTTTTTATCAGGAATCCTCTGAAATTGTGGTTGGTCATTATGTTGATTAGAACTCTCAAGTCTGTACTACCTCACACCTATCAGAGTGGCTAATATGACAGAAAGGGGAAATGATAAATGTTGGAGGGGATGTGGGAAAATTGGGACACTAATGATTTGTTGGTGGAGTTGTGAACTGATCCAACCATTCTGGAGAACAATTTGGAACTAGGCCCAAAGGGCCATAATAAAACTGTGTCCACTCTTTGACCCAGCAATATCACTGCTAGGTTTATATCCCAGAGAGATAAAACAGGAAAAGGTCCTATATGTACAAAAATATTTATATTAACTCTTTTTGTAATGGCAAAGAATTGGAAATTGAGGCCATGTCCATCAATTGGGGAATGGCTTAACAAGATGTGGTATATGATTGTGATGGAATACTATTGTGCTATAAGAAATGACAACATGGGGGGATTCAGAAAAGAAAAAAAATAAAGCATAGTAAAGTGAAGGGAGAAGGACCAGTGGTGGGTGGCAGCAATATTGTAATGATGTTTTCGACATTGAAAGTCTTGGCTACTCTGATCAATACAGTGATCCAAGACAACTCTGAAGGCCTTATGATGAAAAATGCTCTCCAGATTCAGAGAGAGAACTGAGAGAGTCTGAATGCAGATTCAATCAGACTTTAAAAAAGTTTTCTTTATTTTTCTTGTTTTTTGTCTATGTTTTCTTTCACAACATGACTAATAGGAAATGTATTTTGCATGACTGCACATCTATAACCTGTATCAAATTGCTTGCCTTCTCATTGAAGGGGAAAAGGAGGGAGGGAGGGAGAGAATTTGGAAATCAAAATTAAAATAAAGGAATGTTAAAAAAATTGTTTTTCTGTGTAATTGAGGAAAAATAAATTAAAAAATTGCCATGTCTTTCAAAGTTGTTTGTCTTTATGCTATTGTTATTATTATGTATAATTCAGCGAAGGGAGAGAACTTTGAATACTCATTTGGTGTGATTTTTAGAAAGTGGATATGGAGTGCTTCATCTCACCCCATGATCCCAGAGACATGACCCAATGACCTGAATACACTCATTTACTTAGATGGAAAGCTAACTATTTTCCAAGTCTGAATCCCGTGTAATACAGGTTCCCTGAGGTTACTCCAGCAGGCTCCTACTGTCTTTGATGGCTGACACCTGTTCATCCTAGACGGCATTCTGTACACTATGGCCTCTGGAACAGAGCAACTTCATTTCCTTGTGTGACCCTGGGTAAATCAGATCTCCTGTTGGAGTCTCAGTTTCCTTGCCTGTAAATTTTCTCCAAGTAAATTTCAGGTAGTGAGTTATAGAACCAGAATTTGAAATTGTGGGAAGATCAAGATATTTCTATGATTTTAAAATTGACAGGGACCACCTTAGAACAGGGAATGTCAGAGCTGGAAGGATCCTTAGAACATAGAACAGGGAATGTCAGAGCTGAAAGAGGCTTTAGAACACTGAATGTCAGAGCTGGGAGGGACCATTTAGTGTCAGAATCACAAATCTGAGAACTTCCTTTCTCCCTACCTGGAGTTTGAACCTAGGTCTCTTGGGTCTGAAGATAGTCGTAAATGAGAAAAATAAATAAAACAAAATATTAGAGAAAAGTAAAGCTATTTTGATTAGAACTGGAAATAGAAATGAGCATGAAGCAAATTGTTCCTATGGCAAGTCTTCATTTTCTCTTGTTCTTTTTTTTCTTATGTGGACTTGAGGATCCATCCAATACTTCCAAAATTGGGTCCCTTTTTCCTGCCCAGCCCCATCCCATTTTCTGTTTCTCATTTCTGTTGATTTTCTTTTTCCTGTAAATTATCCATGACACACAAAAGCCATGTCTTTGCCTATGTTGGGGTAGGGTCATGGCATGTTGGTTTAGCACAAGGCTCCCTTGACTAAGTCCCTATGGCAATATCTTGGGCATCTGCCTCTAGCCAGAAGTCCTGTTGCAGAAGAGGCAAGACTGGCTGACATGCCATAAGATTGTCCCCTAGGAACATCCTACTTGGTACATCCACAGGTCCTTGGTCTCATGGGTTTTCAGGCCCAAGACTAGTGGTTGACTCTTGATGGCCAAGTGAACAAGGATTTTCATTTCTCTAATGCTTTGAAGTCAACAAAACGCCCCACTGCCTGGATGGTCAGAGTCTTGGTCCAAATGGATATGTGATCATGCCTTCCTGGGTTCTAACTGATAAAGTGCCCTGATCCACCCCCTCCTCTCAGAGGCAATTTTGGATAGGACTTAAAAGTCTGAAACCCCAGTCTTGGTGATGGAGCTCTCCTGGCAGCTAGAGATGCAAAGAATAAAGGACATGGTTTCCAAAGGATGAAAGATGAAAAACAGACAAAGATTTAAGAAGTACAGGGACATGTCAGAATAGTTATAGAGGGCTTCAATTATCCAGACATGTTCTAGTGGGCTTTCTCTGACAAGAGAACAGTTAATAAATTCTTGCCTTGCTTTGATGATAATTTCATCATTCAAACAGTGGAGACCAGTGACAAGGGGAAGTACTGTCCTGGACGTGATTCTAATGGAAAAGAAGTAATCGGTCGCTGTAATAGAAATGATAGGCTACTTAAGGGTGAGTAAACCACTCCATCTTATAATTGGTGATTGGGAAGGAGAAAGAGAAGAAAACTGGGCATGGCCTTACATGCACCCTAGCTTCAAAGAGAGTGAGTTTTTTAAAAGTTTAAATAAAGAGCATGCCTAAAATTCAACAGTGGAAATCAGCCCAGGAGGGATAGGACCCCCTTAAACACTAGATACAAAAAAAGAACCGTTTCTATGATAAAGAAAACTCAACTTGATTGAACTCAATAAGCATTTTTGAGCACCTACCATATGTATGCCAGGCACTGTGCTAGGCACCTAGGACTTAAAGACAAAACCAAGAGCTAGCTTATATTCTACCGGGGAGGAGATACCAAGACACCATGTACTCAGAGAAGTAGGTAAACATGAATACAAAGTTAGGCAAAGTCATTTTGAGAGGGAGAGCAGAAGACAAATGTATATATACAGGGCACTCACCAACCAACTTAGATTTTTTAAAAAGGACATGCACATAGTATGGAAACAAGCCCCTTTATTAAGGATGAATGCAAAAATGTGACATGCTCCTTCAAGAAGGATGTTAGGAGAATTAGAGCTCTGAATCCACTGAGGTGAGGGAGAAATTTGGAGCAAAACAAAAAGGCTCAAAAATGAAAGCTATGTTGAAGAAACAAGAGGCTCCAAGATTGGGTTGGGATGGTATGATAGTAATAGACAAGGGAAATAAAGTAAAATGGAGGCTTAGGGCTGGAACTCATCCAGGAACAAACATTCCCTAAATGAGTGTGCCCTTCAAGGCTGTGTCCAGGGCCCGGGTCTCTTAATGACCTCATCAGTTTCCAAGGGTTTACTTCTTTCTATTCCCATGACTTCCAGATTGTTACATCCTGACCAAGTCTCTCTCTTGAACAGCCACATTGCCAGAAGACTACTGGACATCTTGAATAGCCATCTCAAACTCATCATGTCTAAAACATAATTTATTATGTTGCCCTCCACTCTTTCCAACTTTTCTCTTTCTGTTAATAATAACAATTATAGTTAGCATTTATTATAAATCTAGCACTTTATAAAGCTGGCATTTATAAATATAAAGCTTATAAATATAAAAATGATAAAGCTAGAGTATAAGAAACAGCACACATTTACTATGAAGCTAGCCTTTTAATGTTTGCAAAGCACTTTAAAAATAGGATCTTACTGATCTTCACAAAAACCCTAGCAGGTAGATGTTATATTATCCCCATTTTACAGATAAGAAACTGAGGAAGAGGGAAGTGAAGTGACTTCAACAGGGTCACACAGTTAGTAAGTGTTCCTCCTCTTCTTATGCTCTCTATATGTCCAACCAATTGCCAAATTTTGGCATTTCTACCTCCACAAAATCTCTCCCACCCCAGATTTTCCTTCTTTTTATTCACATTGCTACCAACCTAGTTCAGTACTCATTTTTCTGGACTATTGCAATATTTTTCTGCTTTTTAAAAATCTTGGACAAATGTACAGAGCTGTCTACTTAAGCTTAATTATTCCCCTTAGTCACTGCAATCTAATTCTATAGCTAAGTACTTGGCTGTACTTTGAAAAATTATTCACGTCTGCTTTCGGTTCTTAGAGAAGAGATTTTTGTACAAGAGAAAGATTCAATCTTTGTTACGAATATTTAAAGAGACATTCACCTCTTCTCCAGACATACCTAAACTTAGCAGAAATGCAAATGAATGACAGCTTTCCTATGCCAGCTCTGAGATGGAGGGAAGGGGGAAAAGAATGTTCCTTCATAAAACTGGTGACAGCAGGTCACCAGAGAAAGAACCTTTGACCACACCAAAAAGGGTCTCTGGAACCCTGTGGTAATTAACATGTTCCTCAGTTGAAATGATGAGAACATGGAGATTGCTTCTTCCCTCTCATCATGGAAAGGTCCATCTTGGGTAGCTTGACAGCTGTGGAAATATTCTGTAGTTCTACCAGCCTATATTCCCATCAGCTCCACTGGTGATGGCTTCTGAGTCCCTCTGCAGGACTTGGAATTGAGACCATTTGAGTCAGTTTACTGGGAAGTTCTTGGTCCAAGATGGATACATTTTCAGTTCTTACCCTATCTCCACTTCTAGGATCCAACCTGAGATTCTGTCAGTAAACCTGCCTTTGGGCTGGTTTTTTTGGCCTGGAAGAAGAATGGGATGTGGTGCTCACAATAGACCAGGCTTGTTTCTTTGGTTTCTTTCCATTTTAAAGCTTTAATCTATGGCCTAACTCTGTTGCATGATGCTTCAGAGAAGTCAAGAAGGATGAAGCAAAGGCCATTGGGTTTGACAATGAAGATATCACTGGGAACTTTGGAGATATCCTCTTGTGTTATGCTCTTCAGCAGGTACATCTGGCTATCTGGATGGGATGAAAGACTGATCTGAGTGTTTCTTTCTCTTTTCAAAAAATATTTATTTTATTTCTATTTTTGTTACATTTTGAGTTGTGAGAGTTGTCTTCCTCCCACCCACCCAACCCCTCATTAGAGAAAGCCAACATTTGATATGGATGCACACGTGGAGCCATCCAATATATTCCTCCATATATCAGTTCTTTTTCTAGAGGTGGAGAGCATTTTCCTCCCTAAGTCCTAAGTTGATTTCGATGTTTATATTACTCAGAATAGTTTAGTCATTCACAGCTACTCTTCAGCCAATATTGCTGTTATGGTATACGATGTTCTCTGATTATGGTCATTTCACTCTTCATTATTTCATGTTTTTTCACGTTTTTCTAAAAATCAGTTTTCACTCAAAGTAATCAAAGCTATCTATAGTCATATAAAAATGCTCTAAATCACTATTGATTAGAGAAATACAAATTAAAACACTCTGAGGTACCATCTCACACCTAACAGAAGAAGAAAAGGAGCTATATGTACAAAAATATTTCTAGCAGTTCTTTTTGTGGTGGAAAATGATGAGAAACTGATGGGATGTCCATCAACTGGGGAATGGCTGAACAAGTTGTGGCATGTGATTGTGATGGAATACTATCTTACCATAAGAAATATAGTCAATTTCAGCAGCAAAAGAACTATGTATGGCATGGTTTTACATACATACACTTATTTGTGTCTAATGGTAGCCTTCTCTAGGGTGGCTTGGAGAGTGAGAGAGAAAAAAAAAGAGTGAAAGAAAACTTAGAAGGAATTGCAGAAAAGCAGGATAGCATTGAAAATGATGTGTAGCATTTATTACATGGTCTTTGAAAAAAAGTACACAGTGTAAAATGAAAATTCATGGTTTTATATTGAATCTTTTTTATGTTGTGCTGTGTACATGGGAAGTTCTTTTTTTTGTTGTTTGTATTGAAGTTCAAAATGAATAAAAAAATTAAAAAAATTTTTAAAAGGGAAAAAAAGAAATGATCAGCAAGATGCTCTCAGAAAAACAGGGAAAATTGTACACAAACTGACACAAAGTGAAATGTACAAAACCAGGAGATTTTCTGTACACAGAAATAGCAATATTGTATGATGATCAACAGTGAATGACTGAATTATTCTCAGTAATACAATGATACAAGACAATTCTGAAGGGTTTATGATGAAAAATGCTAACCATCTCCAGAAAAACAACTGAATGCAGATCCAAGCATACCTCTACACTCTTTCTTTCTTTCTTTTTCTTTCTTTCTTTCTTTCTTTCTTTCTTTCTTTCTTTCTTTCTTTCTTTCTTTCTTTCTTTCTTTCTTTCTTTCTTTCTTTCTTTCTTTCTTTCTTTCTTTCTTTCTTTCTTTCTTCCCTTCTCTCTTCCTTTCTTTCTCTCTTTCTTTCTTTCTCTCTTTCTTTCACAACATGACTAATATGGAAATGTTTTGCATGACTGCACTGTATAATCTACATTAAATTGCTTGACTTCTTAATGTGGGGGAAGGGAAGAGAGAGAGGGAGAGAATTCAGGGCTCAAAATTAAAAAAATGCAGGTAAATTTTTTTTAATGTAATTGGGGAAATAAAATATTAAATTAATAAATAAAACCAACCTGCTCATCATTTCTTATAGCTCAGCAATATTCCATCACAATCATACACCACAACTTATTCAGCCATTCCCCAGTTGATGTGTATACCCATAATTTCCAATTCTTTATCACCACAAAGAGAGCTACTATAAATATTTGACACCATATAGGTTTTTTCCTTTTCCCCTGATCCCCTTGGGAAACAGACCTAACAGTGGTATTTCTGGGTCCAATGCTATACATAGTTTTAAACACTTTGAGCATAATTCTAGATTACTCTCCAAAATAGGTGAATCAGTTCATAGTTATACCAACAGTTTATGTGTCCCAATTTTTTCACATCCCCTCCGACATTTGTCATTTTCCATGTCTCTCATTTTAACCAATCTGATAGATATGAAATGGTACATCAATGTTGTTTTAATTTGCATCTCTCTAAAACATAATGATTTAGTGCATTTTTTAATACGACTATATATAGCTTTAATTTCTTCCTCTTAAAACTGCCTGTTCATATCATTTGAACATTAATCAATGGGGAGATGACTCATATTCTTATACATTTGACTCATTTCTTTATATATTTGAGAGATGAGTCCTTTATTCAAGGAACTGCCTATTAAAATTTGCCCCCAATTTTCTGCTTTTCTTCTAATCTTGGCTACATTGGTTTTATTTGCACAAAGCCTGTTTTATTTAATGTAATCAGAATTACCCATTTTACATCTTACAATGTCTCTCTTATTTATTCATTAATTTTTCTCCTATCCATAAACCTGACAGGTGATATGTTTCATGTTTTTCTAATTTTCTTATGATATTTCCCTTTATGTCTAGGTCATGTTTTCATTTTGACCTTATCTTGGTAAATAGTCTTCCTGAATCAACTGTGTCTTCATTTGGGCTGGCTAATTGGTACAGTAGATAGAACACTGGATCTGGAGTCAGGGAGACCTGAGTTCAAATCTGGCTGTAGACACTGACTAGGTTTTTGACCCATGGCAAGTCACTTCCCTTTTTTCTCTCAGTTTCCTCATCTGTAAAATGGGGTTAATAAAAGCACCTAGCTCACAAGGTTGTTGTAAGGATCAAATGAAATAATAATTGCAAAGTGTTTAGTGCAGTGCCTGGCACATAGTAGGTAAATGTTAGATATTTTAATAATTAATTTTAGTAATCATCATCATTCTTCCACACACAATCAAAGTGATTTTCTTAAAGTACAGATCTGACCATGTAACTCCCCTGTTACATGTTACAGCCTTTCACTATCTGTTAGGCCATATGATTGCCACTGGTGCTCTGGACATATTAGAGCATGGGAGACTAATTTCCTAGAAATATAAGCAAGACAGAATAATGCCCACAGTTCTTAGCTCAAGATCCTGGAGGAGGGGTGAAATGGAACATACTTGGCCTTCAAGCAGAGGAGGCCAGAGGAGTTCATCTGCAAAGGGAAATTGGGCATGATTCCAAACTTGCCATTGAGACAAAGGAAAGCAAGTTGGGTGTGGCCACTAAATTACTGAAAGGTTGTAGTATTTTACCAAAGTGCTTAGGAGATGAAGTAGTTCAGTAGTAAAGGCTGAGAACCTCAAAGGGTATGGTATGGAGAGCTCATTCTGATTCTGCAGGGGGTAGAATTTGCATTTCTGTCCCAGTGGGTGACTGCTTGTCTATGCTGCAAGTGAAGGTTGTTGTAACTCCCAGAGGAGAAGGTGATGGGACTTGAGAAAGGCCTTCTCACACTCCAGGTTGAAAAAGATGATGAGGTTCTCCTGAAAGTAACGGAAGTGGGTCTTCAATGAGGGGAAAACAATCTGCAGTAGAAGAGGAGAAACTAGACATTTCACAGAATGTTGGAGAGAGAAAGACTATCACATGGAAGAGGAAGGGAAGGGAAAGGAAAGAATTATTGTGCCTTTGGGACTATGGGATAAATCAGATACTCTTCCCTAAGAGGAGGGAACTTGGATGCTCTAATGAGGAAACAGTCACTTGTCCTTCAAAAGCTACCAGGTTAGAGACCATCTTATAAAGAGGAAGAAGAAAAGGCCAGTAGAGTCTGCCAATTTCAGACAGAGGTAGCTAATTGTCCACTTAAGGAATAATAGAGAGGTCTGTTGTCTACTTGAGACACGCATCCAAGACATAACAGAGAATGCCCCATGACTGATGAAAACCCATGATGATGTCAGAAGGAACCTAAAAAGTAATTCTAACAATTATGAAGTCTTAGACAAAATCTTGAAGACCAGAGGGGCACAGGTGGGGTTTTCCTTACCTCTGCCCTTTGAAGACAAGACATGTGCCTCTCCTCTATTTCCTATTTCTCTTGTATATAGCTTGCCTTGTATATATTTGCTTGCATGTTGTGTCCACTGTTAGAGTGAGGGTAGGGACTATCTTTTGCCTCTTTTTGTTTCCTCAGTGCTTAGCGCCATGTCTGGAACATAGTAGGTACTTAAAAACGTTTATTGATTGGTGTCTGTGAATAGAGTTTGAGCTTCTGGACCATGTCTTAAAGTATAGAGATAACAGGTTCCTGGCCTGGATGGGATGCACCTAAGAAAGGCTGGTAGGAAGGCATTGGTCAAGTGTCTTGCAAATCTAATCAAAGGGCTCTAAGCTGAAAAGGGGGAGGGGGGAATTGTCTGTGCTCCTCCATCAAGCTAGATGTCATTAAAACACCCTGAACATGACAGTCAACAAAACTTAAGAAAGCATAATTAGTCAGACTCATGGCCTTCAATGTATATATCCAAATGGCCCAAATTTAGGGGACAAGCACCATGCAAGGAGGGAAAGCTGACCCCTTGGGTATTACTGGGACTTGGGGGGAAGGAAACCATGGCTTGGTATGGGTATATTTTATTCAAAAGAAACAGGATAAATCAAAAGCAGTGGGGTGGGTGGAGTAAAATTGTACATTAAGAAGATAAATTCATGTGAGGAAATATTAGACAGAATGAGGAAATATATGAAGATTTTAAGATCATGAGTCTGGTACAGAGGCATAATATAACAGTGATAGGGGAGTTTAATTATCTAGACCTCTGCAGCTGCAGCAGCTCTCTCTCTCTCTCCCTCTCTCTTCTCTCTCTCTCTCTCCCCCTCCCTCCCTCCACTCTCTCTCTCGCTCTCTCCTCTCCCTCCCCCCTCTCTCCTCCCTCCCTCTCTCCTCTTCTCTCTCCCCCTCCC
>NW_027186316.1:1568120-1602332 GCF_028583685.1 Petaurus breviceps papuanus
CTCTCTCTCTCTCTCTCTCTCTCTCTCTCTTTCTCCCCCTCTCCCTCCCTCCCTCCTTCCTTTCCTTCTTCTCTGACAAAACAGAGCAGCTAATTTCATCCTTCAAAAGGTGGAGGAAGTAACAAGGGAAAATTCTGTGCTGGATCTGTTTCTCACTAACAGGCAGGGACTTGTTGCTGGGGTGGAAATGATGGGAACCCTGGGAGGAAGTCATCACTCCCTCCTATATTTTGTGAGAGAGGAAAGGAAAGACAGCCATCTAGTCTGAGATGTACCCGTATTGGGGAAAAATCAATTTCAGAGAGTTTACCAAAAGTATAGGAAGGATCTCTTGGAATAACATTCTCCTCAGGAAGTATACCTTCTCAGTAGAAAATGGTACCTCTTATCCTATTTCATCTGATTAAAAAACCAACCCAGAGTCATATTGAAGTCATGGCATTCATCCTGCTTGATCTCAGTGATACTTGGGACATTATCTTTGTTTCATTGTGTTTGTGCCTCTGCTTCCTGTCTCTTGTTGCCTAAACTCCAGGCATTGATTAAAAGAATCCACTTCACATACACAGGTACAATAGCAGTTTGAAAAATGAATCTGAGGCTTTTAGTGGGTTAAGAGCTCAAAATGAATCAGCAGGATGATGTGGCAGGCAAAAAAAAGCAAAGATAATTTGGGGCTGCATTGAGGGGCAGAGCTTCCAAGAACAGAGATGTGATAACCCTTCTGACCCCTGTCCCAATCAGGCTTCATCTGGCACATTGTGTTCAACTCTAGGCATCAGGATTAAGAAAGACATTGACAAACTAGAAACCAGAGAGGGTACCTAGGACGGTGAAAGGACTTGAACCCAAATCAGGAGAGGATCAGTTGAAAGAACTTGGAGAAGACTTGGGTTGTGGGGAGGGAAAGATCCCTACCTTTGTGCATTGGAAGACTTGTCATGTGGGAGAGAATTCTTCTGCTTGAACCCAGAGGCCAGAATGGAAGCAATTAGGGTGGGGGAGTTGCAAAGATGTTGATTTAGGAAAAGCTTCCTAACAATTAGAGCTCTCAGAGTGGAGTACTCAGCCATGAGAGGTAGGGAGCTCTCCCTCCATTTGAAGTCTTTGAACAGAGGTGAGATGACTCCTGGTCTGGTACAATGTTACAGTGGGAGTTTCTTTGGTCATCAGGTGAACTAGATGGTCAATGAAAGTCCTTCTAACTTTCATATTCTGTGATTCTGAGATACAACAAAACCATCCACTGTGCCAACCCTTATTGTGTTTCTGTTTAATTTGCTGAGGATAAGGATCACTCATCTGAGAAGGATAGAATAAAATGGAGGTCAGGGAATTGAAACCCAAGGTATGGGAGATGGCTAAGAGAGCACCCAGCTGCTTTTAGTGAGTTCAAGGTGTGGATGAATCACGTAGTAATTGAAAGAGATGTCAGATGTAGTGAGACCCTGCTAGTGGGCTTTGAAATATCAAGGAGAGTGAGAGACATAACTGGAGAAAGGCAGGTATTTTGATTAAAAAAATTAAGTGTAAGGTCTTCAGACTATATGCCAATAATCTTGACTTCAATTCCTGACAAAGTTTTTACCAAGGTGTGTTTGGGTGAGTGTGTACCTGTGTGTGTGTGTGTGTGTGTGTGTGTGTGTGGTGTGAGTGCTTAGAAAGGGAAGCAATGGTTATTAAGAGTGGCTATGGCTTCATCAGAACAGACTCTGCTGGACTCACTGTGGCTTTTATAGACAAGATTGGTAGAGCCAAGGGAATGCTGTGGACATGCTCCACCAAGATTTCAGCAAAGCATTTGACAAAGTCCCTGTGCTCTCCTGGGGCACAAGAAAGAGAGATGGTCATGGAAGCCCTAACATTCATTTTTCTACCTCCTAGGCTTATAATGCCCTTATCACCTGCCACTTAGAGAGATCTTGTAGTTCAACCCCCTTATTTTCTAGGGCAGGAATTGAAGGCCCAGAGAGGGGAAGTCACCTACATTTGGCTTGCTTGCTCACACAGTGAGCCACTGGCAAAGGCAGGATGAGAGCCCAGGTTCCTTATACCCTGGCCCATACTTTGTCCATTATGCTCCCTTTTCTGTACCTAGGCTATGACACTACCCAGTGCCTCTGAGGTCCCACCTAGGTTTTAGGAATAGGTATGCACCATCTAGCTAAATAGAAGCTGGACAGCAGCCGCCAGAGCTGCTGGTGACTGACAAGCTAGATGGCTGTGCCCACAGGTTCCGGGCCTCTTTCAGTCAGAGGGCCTGACCTGGCATGATGCATTCTATCCAGCTGATAATACCTAGTCCATGAATGCTTTTATTCATTTCACTTATAGTCTCCTTACTCATAATGACAGAATCTATTTTAGAAAAATACACCTTATATTGGTGAGCACGGAGCATTGTTGTGTTCTTGTCTAATGTTCCTCTTTCCATCTCTTGCATAATTTCCTCACCTCTTGTTTGAATGTCAATGTTGTTTTGGATTTGGGTTTATTGAACCTTGGTAATAGAGTGCTCACCACTCTCCCCGCCATTGTCTACTCTTGGATAGCGATGGCCGTGTTCTGTACAAATCCTCTTGAGAACCTTTGGTTATCATGAAGAGTGTGCATTACAGAGGTGGAGAATCATCTCCCAAAAGATTCCATTCATGTAAGTGGGACCTTTGCTTTTGTGACATTTTATATGTGGTATCAAGTGTGGCTATATCTCCTTTGGTGGAGCTTGGAAAACAGGCTTTATTATATACCCTTATGTTTTTAATTATCTATAGCCTTCTTTTGGTATTCAAGTCATTACTGAATTTGGTCCTTGTCCAAATGAATGTTGGAAAACCCTGAGTAGAAGCAGGAGAAGTATGACTCTGTGAACTTTGAAGTACTATATAAATGGGGGTTATTATTGTCATCATGGCTAACACTATTTAGTGTTTCAGAAAATCCACAAGTCAAATGGTGCATGGTTTCATATGGCCTGCCACACAGAGCAGAAAAAGTTTGATATTCAGGAGGAAATGGAGACATTGGTGACTAGAAAACTTCTGATTTGGAAGGTGTTCTTGCTTGGGTATTATGTTTCTGTCTGGTCCAGGGGTGGAGAACCTGTGGTCTTGAGGTCGCATATGATCCTATATGTCCTCAAGTGCAGCCCTTGGACTGAATCCCAACTTCCCAGAACAAATCCCTTTAATAAAAGGATTTGTTCCATACAACTTGGATTTAGTCAAAAGCCCACACCCAAGGACCTAGAAGACCGCATGTGGCCTCCATGCCACAGGTTCCCCACCCCTAATCTGGTCATTAGAGTGGATCATAGGAGCACAGATCTAAAGGCTAATTTTTTTTTTAATTGTGAATTTAGCAATCATGAAAAAATACAAACATTTCAATATACACCAAAGATTAAGAGAGAAGATTGTATAAGAAATTGTGGACTTCTATTTATGGCTTATTTTTAAAAAGAAATGCAAGCATATATGTATGTATATATGTTTGAATATCTATGTCTATATACATACATATATCTATTATATATAATTTAACAAGGTAGTAACAGAATTACTTTATTTGTGTCCCTTCTGAACTTGTTTTCATTTTCCTCTGCGCATTTAAAAAAATGTTTTATTGAGTCTCTTTTTGTTTGCCTATCCATCATTATCCTCTAACACAGTCTTCTCTCTAAATAGAAACCCTCTCCTGTAACAAATACGTATAACCAAGCAAAATACATCAGCCCACTGGCTGTATCTGGAAATGCGCGTCTGAGCACCTCAAGAATGAGACATGCATTTTTAAACATGGTCAATACATTGATTTGCTCTTGCTCTGGATCACAGCCCAGGTCCCGATTAGCGTGAATAATGAATTCCCTGACGTGCTTGCACATATTAGATTTTGCGCTATTTGAAGTCATAATTACGTAAAGTATGGTCATTGGTTCCAGCTCAATGGAAATAGGCAGGGCAAATTCAAATAATGAGACTGCTTCAGATAATTGGTAAACTAATCAGAACCTAGCTGTAGATAGGGCTCATTTTTGAAGAAGTCCAAAAGGCTTTTTGAGATTCTTTTTCTGGATATTCACTCACCTTCCCTTTAATAATACGTTCTAGAATTTTTCCAGGAATCAGTTGGGCTCACTGGCCTCTGGTTTGTAGACTCCATTCTTGTCTATTTTTTTGATAATGGGGTTTGATTCCTGTCTCATATACTTAATAGCTTTGTGACCTTGGGTGAGTAACTTAAATTGGGCCTCAATTTCCTCATCTGTAATATGAAGGGGCTGCACTTGATGACCTCTGAAGCCCTTTCCAGTTCTAGGTGTAGCATCCTATGAGGCCATGGAGAGAAGGGGGCAGATGCAAGAAAATATTGTAGAAGCAGAAACACTGAGGTTTTGGATCTTGGTGACTGGGGTGATGGGGGGGGTCCACCAACAAAACAAGAAAGCTGGTCAAAGGGGGAGCAGTTTTGTGGGTTTTGGACATGATGAGTTTTGAGTTGAGATGGAGCTGTCCAGCAGGCAGTTGGTGATGTGGACCCAGAGTTCAGGGGAGAGATTAGGGCTGAATGGATAGAGGTGGGAATCACTTGCATAGAGGTAATGGTTGAAATCATACAGGTGGATGTAATCAACAAGGGAGAGGGTATAGAAGGGAGAAAGATGACCTTGGGGACATCCCCAGTTAGACAGAGACAGACAGACAGAGACAGAGACAGAAAGACAGAAAGAAAGCATTTATTTTTATTAAATACTTACTATATTCCAGGCATTGTTCTATGTGTTGGAACACAAATACAAGAAACTAAGATGATTCCCACTCTCAAGGAGTTTCCATTCTAATGGTGAAGACAAAACATGAAGGGGAATTGGAAGGCAGGGAGCTGGGAGGAGAGGGGACCCACTGGGGAAGGATTGGAGAAAGAAGGCTGCTAAGGAATTGGAGCAGATCGAGTAGAGCTGGGAGTTAAGTGAGCATATCTGAGATTCCTCAAGATGTGGCAATCTTGGGAATGACTGAAGAAGTTGTGGTTTATAATTGTGATGGAGTGCTATTGTTCTATAAGAAATGACAACAGGGCAGCCAGGTGGCACAGTGAGTAAGAGTGCCAGCCCCGGCGTCAGGAGACCCAGGATTGGTTCCGGCCTCAAATACTCGGCACCCACACACAAAAAAATAACTGGCCGTGTAACCTTGAGCAAGTTACTTAACCCCGATTGCTTTAAAAAAAAAGAAATGACAAGGGGGATGAATTCAGAAAAACCTAGGAAGACTTACATGAACTGATTCAAAATGAAGTGAGCAGAATCAGGAGAGCATAGTACACAGTAACAGAATATTGTATGATGACCAACTATGAATGACTTAGCTACTCTGATCAATACTATGATCCACAATAATTCCAAAAAGCCTATGATGAAAAATGCTTTCCACCTCCAGAGAGAGAACTTATGAACTCTGAGTGCAGAATGAAGCATAGTTTTTTTTTCACTTTATTTTCATGCTTTTTTTTGCTTCCTGACATGGCTAATATGAAAATGTTTTAGTCCCATGTACAATTGGTATGATTTCACCTGTATAATTAATGTAATATTGTTTGTCTTCTCAATGGGGAGGGAAGGGGCAGGATGAAGGGAGAGAATTTGGAACTCAACATTTTAAAATGAATGTTAAAAATAATTTTTAAAAATTCTCCTCTCCCCAAAAAGAAAAAAAATGGTGATCCTGGCCAGGGACTCATCAATCAGGAGAGAGCCCTTGGGGGTGGCAGGAGGAGGGGGTGACCTATTGATCAAGACTAGGTCGATAGGTAGGAGAGAGCAACGGTCCTAAAATGGAGTGCTAGAGAGTCCAGGAGGAGGGGGTGGACCACTGTACTGAATGATCCAGAAAGGTCAAGGTGGATGAGGCCTGAGAAAAGGCTGGTGGATTTAGTCATTCCAAGGTCTCCAGTGACCTTTGAGAGTAGTTTTAATGGGGTGGTGAGATCAGAAGCCTGGTTGCAGTAGTTGGAGGAGTGAGAGGGTAGTGAGGAACCAGAGGCCATGAGTGTTTCTACTTTCTACTTTCCAGGGAATTAGCAGGGTAAGGAAGGAGAAATTTAGAGTGAGAGCTTGAGGGTCTGGCAGGACAGAGAGAAAGAGTTCCATGAGTATATGTGTTGGCAGTAATAAAGGAGACCACAGAGGAAGAAACTGGAGATGAGAGGGAGGAAATGATGTAGGAAGCCAGTGCCAAGAGAAGGTGGAAAGGGGCACAAATGAAGGGGTTGGCCTTGGCTAAGGGAAGGACTCCCTCATTCTCTGAGGAGGAAAATTGGTGTGGAGGAAGGCTACCTATGATGGATCCATCAGTCCATCAACTTGCATTTATTAAGCTCCTTAGGTTTAGAGACAGGCTCTGGGGACATAAAGATAGCAGGGAATCCCTTCACTTCCTGGGAATCACAACCTGGTCAGGAGAGAATATGAAGGCATATGTTAAATGTATAGAAAATAGATACAAGATGATTGAGGTGGGAGGGCAACACATCAGTGTGTGTGTGTGTGTATGTGAGTTATGTGGAACAGGTACTTGAACTGGACCTTGAAGAAAACTAATGATACAGACAGATGTGAAGATCAAGGGCATTTCAGGCAGGTGGGTCAGCCTGGACAAAGTCAGGGACGCAGGAGATGCCTGAGGAAGAGTAAGACGTCCTGGGCATAGAGCCTTGGATGTCTTCTTGAGAAGGCAAGGTACTGGGGGACCGACAATCCCTCAGGGTCCTGCCTGGTGGGCCTCTTCCATCCATGCATGCATCCCTTAGCTCAGTGCAATACCTTACACAGAGTAGGCCCTTGGCAAATATTTTGTGAATTGACCTAAAGGGAGAGGGATATTACAGTCCAGAACCTTGGGGGTGAGGCAGTTCAGGGCTAAATTGCAGGTCAGAAGTATGACCATTTGCTCATCCATTAGTGTGCTCAGGTGACTCTGGGATATTAAGGGCCATGGCATGTAGGTACAAGCTATGGCCATTCCTACCAAGCTGGCATAGAGTAAGGACATGAGGATGGGTTCTGGGCCTCTTGTCCATGATGGGCAGAAAAAAGTTCATCACCAGAAGGTAGGTTACCAGGAAAGACATTGGGGGTCACAGCAACTCATGAGTACTACCTAGCAAATCCCAGAGGGGTCAGAATTGGCAGTTGGAGCAGGAAAGCACACACGGATGAAACAGAAGAGGCAGAAGAGAAAGTGGAGACACAGAGAGACAGAGACAGAGAGAAACACAGAGACACAGAGAGATACAGAGAGAGACACAGAAAGACAGAGAGACAAAAGCAGAGACAGAGAGACAAAAAGAAAGAGACAGAGAGACAGAAACAGACAGAGACAGAGAAACACAGAGACACAGAAAGACAGAGAGACAAAAGCAGAGACAGAGAGACAAAAAGAAAGACAGAGACAGACAGAAACAGAGACAGAGAGACAGAAACAGACAGAGACAGAGGGGCAGAAACAGAGACAGAGAGAGACAGAGACAAAAACAGAGACAGATAGAGACAGAGAGACAAAAAGTCAGAGCCAGAGAAAGACAGAGAGAAAGTAAATCAACTTCAGACTGAGGAAGGCCTGGATTCCAGTCCCACCTTTGACACAGTGCTAGGTGACTCTGGATAAGTCATCTCAGCCCTCAGTGGACCACAAAACTCTCTAAGACTCTAAGTTGTAGAGTAGGCATTGACCTGCATGGGTAGAGGGCCTTTCCTCCACGGGAGTTGCCTATACTGGTGAAAACATAAGTCTGATCTGGAAAAATGGAGAGATTGTGATGTGTAATATGTAAATCTCCCTTGGATTTTTTCCCCTTGTGTCCAAAGCTTTGCTTTTTAAGCAAACGCTGACCAAGAGCCTGGGGCAGAGGACAGGGTGCTGGGTCTGGAATCTTGGCACAGTCAACTAGCTGTGTGACTTTGGACAAGTCATGTGCTCTCTGATTCATTCTGTAAATGGATTCCTTGGCTTAGACCCTTTGGAGTATAAACCCCAGGGTTGCCCTTGTGGAAAGGGGACTGGATATGGAGCTGGAGAAGGTGGGTGTAGATTCTTTCCATTTGACCTTGGACAGGTCACTCAGTCTCTGAACCTACAAAATGGGGAGATTGAACTTAATGATCTCTAAGGCCCCTTCAGCTCTGCATCTATGACCCTGTGAGCTCTTTGTGGGACATTGGGCAAGCTACTTAGCCTTTCTCATCCTTAAGATTAAGGGGTTCAACCAGACCAGGGCTTTTTCCTGTTTTTTGTGTCTTGGGCCTCCTTGGCAGTCTGGGGAAGTCTTTGGACCACTTCTCAGAATTGTGGTTTTAAATGTGCAAAGAAAAACCCACAGGATTACAAAGGAAGCCAACGATATTGAAATACAATTACCAACATATTGGAAAAAACCCCACAAAATGTTCATGGACCCGCAGGGTAAGAATCTCTGGCCTAGAGACTCTCTCAGTCCTCCCAGCTCTAAATCTGGGGGATCCTGTGACCTAGAATGGGTTCCACTTATTTTTTTGCCAACAATGGCATCAGTCACCGAGCATTTATTACCTGCCAACTGTATGCCAGGCACGGTAAAGCTCTTTCCTCACAACAACCCTGGGGTATGTTTGTAGGATCCTCATTTTTTTTTGTATTAAAAAAATTTAGCTTTTTTTGGAAGGGGGAAGGTAGGGCAATTGGGGTTAAGTGACTTGCCCAAGGTCACACAGCTAGTTTTTGTGTTAAGTGTCTAAGGCTGGATTTAAACTCAGGTCCTCCTGACTCCAGGGCTAGTGCTCTATTCATTGTGCCACCTAGCTGCCCCTAGGATCCTCGTTTTAAAGATGAACCAATGAAGGCTCATTGAGGTGATGTGACTTGCCTGGAGTCACCTAAACAGGAAGGAACAGAGTCAGGACTGGAACCCAGGCCTCCTCACATCAAGTTTGGGACTCCCTCCTGCAACATGGCCCTCACAAGGTGGCTACGAGGTGCCAATCCCATCATGGATGGAAAGCAAGTCCTAAGTAAAAAAAAAAACCCTCCTGAAATGGGTTCTGGGAGTTATTACCAGAGGCTGGTTTACTTTTTGTTCCCTTGTTCCCTTTTTCTTCCTTAAAAATCTCTCCCTCTTCACATATCGATCAACACATTAGTTGAGCTTTGAACACTCTACCTGTACGCAATGTACAGTCAGTGCTCAGACAATCTTGCCTTATTCTTTACCTCACTCCCCAAACCACTTCTTTTTCTCCTAATTCATCTACACTACACTTTTATTATTTATCCTTTTATGCCACTCTGGACTTCCCTCCCCGGTTCTCTTCTCGTTGAGCATTATATGGCTTTATCCCATTTTTCTTCTACATTCAAGAGGCATGAAGTGGGTTTCACTAGCATGAGCTAGCCGCCTCTTCTCTTTCTCCTTATAATCCCATTTATGCTTCTTTGTTGTGGTTAATGGTGGCTGATGAATCCCTCCAACCAACCCCTCCTTCCCCTCTGGCCTTTACCTCAATTTCTCTTTTCTTGGGTTGTTGCTGTGCAGGATCTGGGGAAGGCAAGAATGGGAGGCCTGGGAAGGGATGTACTCAGCAGAAGGCAGCTTAGTCTCTGGAGGTGACTTATTTAGGAAAAAATGTAAGGTGGGAATTGAGGCAGGGCCGGGCTCTAGGGTTTCTGCAGGGTTTACAGAAGAAGAGTATAAAATCATGGATTCATACGTACCACTTGGTCCCTTTGCTATCTCCTCAGCAAGGTGTGAATCATTCTTATTTTGGGTCCTCATTGTGAATGATGGGTGGCAGCAGAGAGGGCCATCAAGCATAGACTCTATACACCTGAATGCTTACTTGGACTTGATATTCAAAGGAGGTCAAGCCAGACACATGTGGTGATGTGGTGATGCCAAGTGACCCAGACCTAGAGGTGGCGAGCTTCCTGCAGACCTGGGGGGAGGCCTGCATCTTCATCCCATCTCTGCAGGGACTCACACAAGCACCTACATGCCCAGGCCACACAGACATGGAAGAAGGGAAATGGCCTTGGTGAAATAGATGAAAAGCTACTGAGAAAAGTATCATAAGTTACAATTATTGTTTTGCCATGTAGGAATGTTAATAGTTCAACTTTGATAAGTTCCTTAACAGGAAGGGATGATACTTAAAAGGTGAAATTAAGAGGTGAGAGGAATATAATGAGAAGAGATGGGGAGACATAGATTGGGGTAAACTATCTCATACAGAAGAGGCAAGGGAAGATGGTTACAATAGAGGGGAAGAATAGGAAGGCAAAAGGGAATGGGTCAACCTTATTCCCATTGAATCTGGCTTGAGGAGGGAGTGAAATACACACTAAATAGGGTCTCTCACCCTACAGGAGAATAGGGGCGGGGAAGGGGATGAGAGGGGGGATGATGGAAGGGAGGGCAGGCTGGGGGGGAGGGAGGTTGGAAGCACCCACTTTTGAAAAGGGATGGGATCAGGGTGGAGAGTGGATCTGGTGGGAGGTGGGATGGGAGGGAGGGAAGTGTAGTCAGTCTTTTACAATATACCTACTATGTTGTTGTTTTGCATTAGCCACACATGTACAACCTATACTGAACTGCTTGTCTTCACAGTGGGGGTGGGTGATGGGGAAGGAAGGGAATTAATCTGGAATTGAAAGTTTTAAAATCAAATATTCAAATATATGTATATATGTACATATATATTCATATATGTATATATATACTATTATTAATACCATCTTACATGTAATTGGGAAATAAGATATACAGGCATTGGGGCATAGAGATCCACTGGAAAAGTCGAAAGGGGTATGGGAGAAAATATGGGAGAGAGCAGACTGGAGGAGGGGATATCCCATGGGACTGCTATTTTGGGGTGGTGGGTGGGGGAAAAGCGGGGAGAAAATTTGTAACTCAAAATCTGGTGGAAACGAATGATATAAATCAGAAGTTAATAAAGCATTTTTAAAGTAAAAAACATAAAAATAAATGAACTTAAAAAAAGAAATAGATGAAAAGCATTTGGGGGAGGAAAGGGACATATCCAGTTTCCCTCTGACCTCAAGAGAGGTCCACAGGCCATCTTGAATCACAGAACACGAGAGATGGAAGGGACCTCAGTGGTGACCTAGTCCAACCGAAATCTGAAATGAACCATTCACCCTCTGCTTGAAGACCTCCAATGGGCAGTCCATTGGCTTTTGGACAGCTCTCATTGCTAAGAAGATTGCCCTGGCGTTAAATTGGCCTTTTTGTAACTTGCACCCACTGCTACTGCTTCTGCCCTCTGGGGCCAAGCAGGAGTCCACATGACAGCCCTTCAAATACTTGGCCCCAGGTATCACAGCGCCCCCCCCCCCCCGCCCCGAGTCTTTTCTTCCCCAGATATCTGGTACTGAGAGGAATGGGAATCATTGGCACAGAGAGGAGGCAGGACCATGAGAGGGGATTATGCCCACCAGAAAAGGGAGGAAAGTTTTCCTTACCATCAAGGAGCTTGGGTACTTGCCCGTTCTGTCTTTTTGGTCAGGCTAAATAAAACCATTTTATATTTAATGTCTCAATAGCCTAGGGGAGTGAAGAGAAGCTGGGGGTGTTAGATGTGAGCTGAAATCTGTGGTTTCCATAGGAGTCTCTTGGGTGAGGGAAAAAGAAACCAGAGAGATCACTGCTGAGAGGGCCCCCAAGGTCTCAAGGTTAATCTGTCCCATCAGGGACTGGGACATCACTGACACGCATTTCATTTTTTCTCACTTATCAGGATGAATGACTTTGTTCTCGTTGTTATTTTTGGAGCCAGCTTTCTGCACTATCAGTGGCCAAATTGAGAAAGCATCTATGCAAGGCCCAAGGTAAGACCAGAGGGCTGATTTTGGAGATCCCTTCTGTATTATGATGAGGACACCATTGAAAGAATTTTAGTATGGCCATGACTTTTTAGGGGAGAGGAAAGGACTAGGGAAGATATTCCTAATGGAGCTGGTGGGTGCCCCTGCTCCAAGTCTCCCCCCACGCAGGCCAGACTCCACTTATCTACCAAAGCACAGACTTAAGTACATCATACACACGCCACTCCCCGCCCCTACTCAATAAACGCCAGCCGCTCTCTATCATGTCCAGGATCAAATATAATATCCTCTGTTGTTCAAAACCTTTCATAAGCTACCCCCCTTCATTTTACCAGTCTTCTTATATCTTGCTCCTGTCCTCATCCCACCCCACCACGTGCCCTGTGATCCAAGAGCCCTAGCTTCCTTTGTGTTCTTTACATAAGACCCTCCATCTCCCCACTCTGGCTGGCCCCCTTGCCTGGAAGGCTGTTCCTCCTCATCTGTCCTTCCTAGGTTCCTTCAGGTCCCTGCTAAAAACCTCACCTTCTACAGGAAGCCTTTATCAACCTCCTTCATTCTACTATTCATCCTGTCTATAGCTTGTTTGGATACTTTGCATTTTGTCTCCTTTATTAGACTAGGAGCTCCTTGGGGGCAGGGCTTGGCTTTTGCTTCCTTTTGTATTCCCAGTGCTTAGCACATAGTAGGTATTTAATAAATGTTTATGGACTGACTGATGTTATGGCCCTCCTGGGTTCTCTGACCAATTCCTAGAGAAGGGAGTACTTGGGAATGGCTACTCAGCTTCTGGATAGGCCATGCTAAGCAAGTTGAAAGTCCTAACAGTGCCAAAGGGATGGACTGTGGAAAAAAGGGAGGGTGCCACCCTTCAGCCAGTGACCCCATGCCATGCTGACAGTATGACCAGGAGGGAACCACTGGAGACAATTCTGGTTATTTGGGGTTGGGGGGAGGAGGGGAGCTGATTTACTTATTTCCAGGGGAAACCCTTGAACCCTGGCTAGAATATGCCCTAGATACGGTGTGGGTATGGTTGAGAATCTCAAGGACCTTGGCTCCTCATTCTACACAGGCTGAAAAGGAATGTTTGTGGTTATAAAAGGGTGTGCAAAGGGTGGAAAGTGTTCTATAGAGATGGGGACCAAATGTGCACCACCTGGGCTGTCCCTACTTCTCCCGGTGATGAATTATGGTTAGGCTTTTAAACTAACTGACAAACAAAATGGCTGCTTGGGCAACAAGAATAGCTTCCCGGATGCCCAGAAATGATTCATTCATGCAGGGAGGCAGAGGTGGAACCTGGTTAGATAGAATGTTGTGCAGTGGGTAAAGTGGGGGCCCCGAGTTCCAATCCAGCCTCAGTCACTTAACCCTGATTATTTCCTTTTTTTTCCGAGGGAGGAAGGTAGGGCAATTGGGGTTAAGGGACTTGCCCAAGGTCACACAGCTAGTAAGTGTTAAGTGTCTAAGGCCAGATTTGAACTCAGGTCCTCCTTATTCCAGGACCAGTGCTCCATTCACTGTGCCAGCTAGCTGCCCCAACCCTGATTACTTCCAAAAAAGAAAGAACGATTGTGAATGGAGGCTATGAATGTTGGCCCTGAGGGCTGCACTGTGATCCATCCACTTAGGTGTGGCCTACCAAGACCACACTAGAGGCTGAACCAGACCTTACCAGAAATGGCCATCTAGGCATGCTATTGATTGGATTCCCAATCACTCTTTCTAAAGGCAATTAGCATTGTCCAAAGGCTATGAGTGATGAGAGGCTTCCATGATTACTGCAGCTACCTGGGACAAGAGGTTCTCTTTCCAGATTAGGCTTCAGATGGCAGCAGATGTGGGTGCAATATTCGAGATCCCCTAGAGTATCAAGGACAGCTCCACTAATTCAGTTTGCTTCTCTGGAAAACATAAGATCTGAACAAAAGATGGTACCCCTGAAGGAGACCAGAAAAGCATGAGAAATATCTTAGTGGTGATAGACCACTTTGTCCAGTGACGGTGGACCCACATGACCAAGAACTATAGTTCACTGGTTCTTATAGAAACATTTCTTGGTATATGACTTCCCCATCAGGATTCCATTTGAATCAGTGTTGAATTTCTGAGGGTAGGCCAGTCGATGAGGAACTGGACTTGATGGGAATCAAGAAATCTAGAAGGATTCTGTTCCTTCCTTCAGGAAATCTATATCTGGGGTGTGCTAAACATACTCTGGTGTGTAACATGTGAGGGATACTGAGGTCTGAGCGGGAGGCTCAGCGGAATCAACACATGGCCTTTCTGGTGCATGTTGGTAATGACCATGGCAACATGGCCACCAACTTTTCTGCACATGTGCTCTGGAATCTCTGAGAATGGGGAAGGCCTTGCAATCAACATGCCACCTGACCGAGCTATCAATTGACCTTGCCCCAGAAGAACATGAAGAGGAAGAAGGAATAATGTAACATTCAGCTTAGCCAGATGGAACTCCAGGCTTGACAGAACCTTGTTGTCAAGTCTTGGCATCCCAGAAAAACTGAAGATAGAAGACTGGAGGAGAGTTACTAAGACATGAAAAGACTTGGTTGTGTTCTGGTATACAAAATAGCTCCAGAAGATGGCTAGAACCCTGCATCCCAATCTCTTGTTGCCCAAAGGGCAATTGGATAGACTTTCTGGAAAAAAGGATGATGGGAACAAGGGAGGATGGAGGAATCTTGTCCTTACAAAGGTCCTCTCTACTAGTTGTAGCTAGCCAACTAGGGAAGATCCAGTCAGAATCTGGATGAAAAAGAAGAGGAATCTATGTAACATCTGTATAGGACAGAGCCAAGATTGCACCAGAATGAGGGAAACTTCTGCCTGGATAGAGAAGGAGATGCATTTAGAGGTCACACCTTTCTTTCCCATGACTTGACTTGGAAGTTTCCAGGAGAACAGAGGTCATCTAGTAGAGACCATTGGAGACATTTGCCTTAGGCCACCTCCCCTCCTTTGGGGACCAGATTTGTTTGCCTTAGGCCATCTGTTGGGTCTTCAGCAGTCAAGCAAAAACACACTTAATCAATGCTGACTGTGTGCCGGACACTGGGAAAACCCTTTCTGCCCTCAAGGAACATATATTCTAGCGGAGGAGGTAGCATGTAAAAAATAGGCACATAAAAACACAGAGTGTGTGGAAGGTCAGTTGAAAAGAGAAGGCTTGAGTGGCAGGCAGAGCAGAAAGGTGTCCTGCAGAAGGGAGTGTTGGAGCTGAATCATGAAGAAAGCCCCAGGGTGCCAAGAGGCAGGGGTGAGGAGGGAGAGAATTTTCAAGATGGGGAACAGCCAGGGCCAAATCACAGAGCTGGACAGGATGGGGTGCTGTGCGTGAGGAATAGCAAGTGGACCACTGGTGATTTCAGAGTCATACCTGCACTTTAGGAAAATCACCTTTGGAGGTGTGGAGAGGACTGGAATGGAGCAAGGACTTGAGGTGAGGAGACCAATTAGAAGATAGTTTAGATATGCAGTGAGGAGGGCTTGGACCAGGGAAGTGAATTGAGAGAAGAGAATAGATGGGAATAGGGGTTGTGAAGAAGGGAGAAAAAAGACTTGGCATGTTATCCACACTGTGGGGTGCAAATGAGGAGATAAAGAGGGGCCAGTGAGTCACTGCCAACATGTTTTCCTCTCTGGCAAGGCCCCAGGCTGCTGTACCATACCCTAGGGTGGAAAAAGATGTTTCCCATAGAGTGTTGCAATCAGACCAAGCTAGCACCCAGCTATAATAGCCAATCAGTCAGTCAACAAGGACTTAGTAGAGACCTACTAGGTGCCACACACCTGTGCTAAGTAAAAGACAACAGTTCCTACTTAAAAAATGATTTAGTATTTTATTTTCACCAGTTATATGTAAAAAAAATATTCTTTTTTAAAACTTTGAGTTCCAAATTCTCTCCCTTCCTCCCTCCCCCCCATCCGTTCTCTTGAGGAGTTCACAGTCTAATGGGGGAGACAACATATAGACAACTGTGTACAAATCCGATGACTGACTCAACCCTCATCCTTGAATTCTCTAAAGTCTTAAACACTGTTGATGACATTAGATTTGGTGATAAGGACACCATTGGTAACTTTGGAGGCAGCAGTTTCAGTTGAATGATATGGTCAGAAGGGAGCTGGTACAGAATTCAGAAGAGATTTAAGGGAAGGGAAGTGGATGCACGTACTGTTGATGGGCTTCTCTGGGAGTTTGGCCACAAAAGAGAGAAGAGGTATGAGATGAGAACTGGCAGGGATCAACTGAGGGTATTTTGTAGATGAGGGGAAATCTTTGAAGGGGGGCTAGAAGGTAGCAGGCATTCCTGGGCATACACCCAGAGGGATAAGACCCTTTCCACTTTACTGTCTCCTGACTAAAGCATCAACTTCGTAGGCTGGATTTGAATTCTCCTAGTCCCGGGGTCACATCACCCCACAGATGTGGCCTTTGTTTCAACAACAACACTGAGGTTCACTGAATCAACACCTCAATAATGATAGAATTCACAAACGGATATGCAGGCAGACACAGAGGGAAATCCAGGCACATGGAGAGCATACCAGAGACAGATAGGACACAGAGATAATGACTTATATGGAGATTTGCAGATATGTCTGAATATTCACGTGGCCTTTTCAGGAAGCTACATGCACCTAGCGGGAGAGAGGGAGAGTGGTGAAATTTCCTCAAGAAAAAGAAGAGGAAGGAAAATAAATCAAGCTGCCTGGTCTCACTTAAATCAGAAAAGTCACTTACAGACCACTCACCTCAATGGTGCCCAAAGGAGACACAGATCATGGAAGCACATACCCTGAAGGGAAACTCAGGCTTATACCTGGGAATTATAGGTGCATAGGGAGGGTGAGAGCCACCAGAAAAGAGGATTGCTTGATAGGCCGTAGAGGATACTTTTCCTTGGAAGGTTTGATGGCTATGAACCCATTTGATATTTTCATTTGGGTAAAATAAAGTCTATCTTTTATCTGATAACTTAGTTATGGAATCCTTTAGGGGAGCTGAGAGCACTCTTAGGGAGACACAAGCCAAATTCTCGGTTGGACAAAAAGAGTAGATTATTGTAGATTATTAATAAATAATAGAGGCCCTAAGAGTCAATCTGGTCTGTTGTGACAAAGCCTCTGGTTGAAATGTCTCCAAAGTTACATGTAGGGTCACAAGACAGAGCAGAAAAGGGGCCTTAGAGATCATCTAGGCTAGGAGAACCCTTCTATTTAACAGATGAGAAAACTGAGGCACAAAGTAGAGAAGTGACTTGCCTAAGGTCATACAGTCTGTTAGTGACTGAGACATAATTCAAAGCCACTTCTTTGGACTTAAAGCCACTATTCGGCTGCCTGTTGCCTGTCTAATTGTTTTGGGGTTTTTAGTCTCTTCTGTTGACTCATCATCCATATCCTGACCCCTAATTGTGGATGTACCCCAAAGCTCATCCAGTGCCACTTTCTCTTCTCTCTCTAGATTTTCTTTTGAGGAAGGGATCTTAGAGGTTATATATTATATTCCCAAACCCTTAATTTACAGAATAGAATCTAGGAGAATCTAGGGGAACCCAAGTTTCATTTACCAGCATCTGGCTTGAGTTGAAACAGACACCTAGATGCAATTTTGTACGGTCTTTGGGTTGGCAAGACACATCTTCCTTGTACTTGGCCTCCTCTTCCCCACCTCCCAGTCTGGTTGAGCTGGCCCTTGAAGAATTAACCTTAACTGGGCTGAGACCTGAGCAGTGAAACATCCCAAATGGGCCCCTTTGCTATCAAGGGCATGATCAAATCACTGATTTCCTGTCCAGACCCAGTTGAGTGGCTAGAAAATGTCACCTCAGGAGATATCCTTTTAAAGGAAGTAAACCCTAAATTTTTGGCCCAGGGAAGAAGAGGCAGGAGAAGCTTGGTACCCTCCTCAAGTGATGTAGTGGGGTATAGTAAAAAAAAGTGTGCTGAACTGGAATTCACTCCTGACTTGGCCACTTGTGTGACCTTGTCACCCTTGTATGACTACTACTTGTATGACCTTGGACAAGTCCTTTCCTTTCTTTGGGCCTCAGTTTTCCCCTCTATAAAATGAGGAGTTGGGCTAGATGGCCTCCTCTGATGCCCCTTTCTGCTTTAGATCTAGAACCTTACATGTGACCTTGGACAAGTCAATTCACTTGGTTTTCTTTCCAATCTAGACCTTTGCTCCTATGAGAAGCCTGTTTGATTGTAAGTGGGGAGCCTCCATTTCCTCAAGTGCTCAGGAGCCAAACAGAAAAGCAGGCTGACTATAATGGAAGCAAATATTTTCAGCCAAGTATCTACAAGGCCTTTTTTGTGGTCATAGCTGCTGGAGCTACAATGGGAGATTGATGGAGGATTTCAAAGCTTTTGGTATGTTTTTGTAATCTCTGTATATTTATAGAATTCTAGAATGTAACAGGGGAACACAGAACCTGAAATGTCAGAGATGAAAGAGAACTCAGAAAAGTGAATGTTGGAGCTGGAAGGAACCTCACACATCACCCCTTCCAGAACCCTCCTTAATGAAATGGAGGAAAGCACTTCCAGGAGGTTAAATGATTTGTATGTTGTCACCCAGCCTGTCAGCGGCAGCAGAAGGAAGCCCACTTGGGGGGTCTTGCTACCTCTTCAATACCCTTTCCTCTGTAAGAGTCTGGGCCATCCCTCAGCTTTGGCCCAGCCCAGCCCTGTCTCTTTCAGGGGCAGAATTTCTGGGGCTCACTGCAAGGATTGGAGAGAAGGTCTGGATGGCATCAGCAATAATTGAATCTTTTTCATTTGGAGTGGGGTCCCCAATACAAGGGAATAATGTGGTGCAGGAGATAATTAAGTTTGTATCCTTGTAAAATGTGGCTGACGTTCAAGGTACCAAACATAGCTAAGTACTGTCATTTGACGGGGACAGGAGCCGAGCTAACCGATGAAGAGTGATCTCGTGGCTCTCAGACCTCTCTCCCTCCCCTTGCTTACTTAAGCTTCATGCGTCACACAGAGGGGCTACGCTGGGCAATCTACTTTCTCCATTATCTCCAGCAAACTTGTTCTATTCTGATATTCAGCTTCCACAGCCCTCCAGGATTTCTCCCAAAGCTAATAAACAGTTCTTTCTACAAAACATCTAAAATGATACAAATCACCCAGCCCTACCCCACTTCCATCCTCCACTACCCTTTGAAAAGTCTCTCCTCTCCCTCCTCCTATGGCACCAGAAATTCACAGGATTACAGATCTGGAGACTGGAGGAACCCCAGAGACTATCAAAGCCAATTCCTTCTCCCCCATTTTGTAGATGAGGGCAAGAAGACAGAGAGGGGGAGTTATCTACACTGATGGTACCATCTCTCTGAAAATTACCTCCCATTATACTCTACCCTTGTCATATATACATAGTTATTTGTATATTATGTCCCCTATTAGAATGTGAGCTCCCTGAGGTCAGGAACCATATTTCTGGCTTTTTTTTCATATCCCTAGTAAATACTGTGGTTATCACAGTGCTTGGCATACTGTAGGTGCTTAGTAAATATTGTTGTAGAGGATGATGAGGAGGAGGCATCCCAGGTGGAATGTGAACTCAGGTCCTTCTGACTTTTATTTTGTTTTCAAGGATCTCAGAGATGGAAGGGCCATAGCCAAGTTTAACAAATATACCTCAACAGGGCATCCTTCTAGGACACCCCTGAGACATGTCCTCTATTCAAGGACCTTCTGTGATCAGGATCCCACTATCTCCTAAGGCAGCCCTTGGGTATAGATGACACGAAGTCCAATTGGTCTCTCTGCAAGTCCCATCAAGTGTTCCTAGTTTCATCCCCTTGGTGCCCAAAAGCCTGATCCCTCTTCCTCATGGCCATCCTTTAAGGGATAAGAACAGAACGAAAGGGATTGAAGCCAGAAGAGCCCTCAGAGAGTTTTTTCAAAACCTCTCATTTTACAGAGGAAGAAGCTAGGACCTAGGGAGGGAAGGGACTTGCCCAGAGCCTCTTTGATAGGAAGAAGAATCAAGATTCAAGCTTAGCCCCTTTCACTCACATTCTCTGTCCAAAACATCTTCCACCATATGTGTAATCTTCCCCCATTAGAATGTAAGCTGTCCTTTTTACTTCTATCCCCAGTACTTTAGCATGGTGTCACATAGTAAATGCTTAGTAAATTCTTTTCCATCCATTCATCCATCCATCCATCCATCCATCCATCCATCCATCCATCCATCCATCCATCCATCCATTTCCTTCAATCTTTCCCTCTCCAGGCTAAACATTCTCCCTCAGCAGATGTCCTTCTGATCTGATCGCCAGAGCTCTCACCATCCTACTCATCTTCTGGACACACTCCAGATGGTCAACATTCTTTCTAAAGCTCCTCACTCCCTATGAAAGGACCAGTAGTTCCCTGGGATAGTTAATACATTCATTCATACCATTTACCACCTTCTTACTGGGAGTATTAGTGAGATTGTTTTCCAACACATGGAGCAGAGGTGTCAGACACCTGGCCTGTAGGCCGCACGCTCGCCCAAGCTGTTCCTGAGTGGGCCCAACCAGATAAAAATATAATTGGGAAGTATTTAACAAAATAAATGAAAAGATAACAAAACATAGATAATATCGCATTTGCAAATAAAGCCAGGGTGCAGCTGGCCGGGATTCTTATTATGGAGTAGCAGCCCCCTGCTTCTATTTGCCTTTGACACCACTGACTCAGAGGGCATGAGGGACAGATCGGCTGCTTTCCTGAGAGGTGTCAGGGAAGGGGAGTAGAGCTGGCTAAGGAGGCTGCAGGAGGGGATTGTGGGTAATGATGAGAACTCACATTTCTATAGTACTTCAAGGTGAACAAAGCACCTTCCTCACAACCTCCTTATGAGGTGGCAATAGTATTATTCCCATTTTACAGAGGAGAAAACTGAGATTCAGAAAGATGAATGGAAGATTTTTGTCTGTGTCCCCAGCGGTAGGCACACAGGAGGTGATTATTAAATGCTTGTTGATTGATTGACTGATGGAAGAAATGACTTGCCTTGGACCTGGATCTCCTGATTCAGAGTCTAGCCTTTTCCCCCTCTGGCATGCTACTTTCCCTGGTATCTTAGGGGCATTCAGTCAGCTTGTCTGCAGGTGAGTTAGGCCACAGGGCTGGTTGTCTGGGAGCTTTCCTCAGACATTCCCCAGAACAACCAACCAACCAACCAACTAGACCAGGGGTGGGGAACCTGCAGCTTCAAGGACACACGTGGTCCTCTAGGTCCTCGGGTATGGCCTTGTGACCCAGTCCAAGGTTTACAGAATAAATTCTTTTATTAAGGGATTTGTTCTGTGAAGTTGGGATTCAACCCAAGGGTTGCCCTTGAGGACCTAGAGGGTCACATATGACCTTGAGGCCGTAGGGTCCCCACCCCCTGAGCTAGACACTTGCAAGCTGGGGCCCTAACCTATTCTCTTGACTCAGAGACTTCCCACTTCATCACAACATCTTCCTTGGCCATAATAGCAGTAATTTAGAGCTAGAAGAGATCCACCAAGACCATGAAGTCCAAAGCCCAACTTTTACAGATGAGAAAAATAAGCCTGAGAAATGAAGTGACTTGCCCAGGGTCATTAGGCTTGGGAATGACAGATGCGGCATTTAAACCTGGACTCTCTGACAGCAAAGCCAGTATTCTTCCTAACTCACTATACTAGGCAGCCTCTCACAGTGTGGGACATAGGGCTGAAAGTCCAGGAGACTTCCTTGGAATGATCTTTTCTTTCTACTTTGTGTGGAGCTCATAGGGCTGAATCCTAGCATCCCACACTTGCACACTCCATTGCTTTCTGGGCTTGGGGGGCATTCCCATGACTGAGACTTTTTTTAGAGCTCCTAGAGGTTTCATTCTTCTCAATTCCCATATGCTCGTGCCAAACATTGCCCAGCCTCCTTGACAGTTTCCAATTCTCTCTTTTACAACTTGGACAGCAGCAATTGGAAGCCTGTCACCTGCATCCCTTGGTGATGGACTCATCTCAAGGACTGGCAATATTGTCATGTCTGAAACTCTGTTTTTCAAGCTCATTTAACTTCATCCCCTTGTCTGCTCAAAGGCTCTTGGAGTCAGGGGGTCACTACCTACGTAAGACCTGTTATTGTAACTGGCACACTTGTAATATTGGGCTCACTTCTACTTGTCTGCTTTTATGAAGAGCATTGAGAAAACAGAGCACAGCCAGAGGGGGATAGAGAGGGGAGGGAAGCCAAAAAATTGAAGGAACTAGGAATATTTAGCTTGGAGAAGAATAGATTGGGGGAAGGAAAGGAGAGGCATCATTCTTGTCTTCAGGTGATTTAGACTCTCATGAGGATGAAGGAACAGCCTTATTCTGTTTACTCCAAGGGGAAAATCAGGGATAAGTAGGGATAAATTGTAAAGAGGGAGATCTAGGCCCGATGTTAGGAAAATTCTCCAAAGAACCTAGTCTGTCTCAAAATAGAAAGGGCTGATTTGGTAGGTACTGAGCTGCCCCGTACTGGAGGTCTTCAAGTGAAGGTGGAAGGAGGTGGGAAGAGGTTTCTTGTTTGGATATAAATTGGCCTCTGAGATTCCTTTAAATGGAGAAATTCTTACAATAATTACGTACAATTACAATAATTACAAAAATAATACAAATTCTTGTTTTCCTTACAATAATAATAGCAGCAAGCATTATATGTAATGGGGATAAGCTAGAAGCATTTCCTTTTTATTTTTTAAAGCAATTGGGGTTAAGTAACTTGCCCAAGGTTACACGGGCAGTTATTTTGTGTAGGTGTTAAGTATCTGAGGCCGGAACCAATCCTAGGTCCTCCCGAATCCAGGGCCAGTGCTCTTACTAACTGCACCACCTAGCCACCCCACTAGAAGCACTTCCAATAAGATCGGAGGTGAAACAAGGATGTCCATTATCACCACTGCTTATTCAATATGGTACTAGAAATGTTAGTTGTAGCAATAAGAGAAGAAAAAGAAATCAAAAGAATTAGAATAGGCAAAGAAGAAACAACGCAGATGATAAGATGGTATACTTAGAGAATCGACTAAAAATCTACCTGAAATAATAAATAACTTTAGCAAAGTTGCAGGATATAAAATAAACCCACACAAATCTTCGGCATTTCTATATATTACCAACAAAGCCCAGCAGCAAGAGATAGAAAAAGAGATTCCATTTAAAGTTACTGTAGACATTATAAAATATTTTGGAGTCTACTTGCCAAAACAAACCCAGGAACTACATGAACACAATTACAAAACACTTTTCACACAAGTAAACTCAGATCCAAATAGTTGGAAAAAATATCAGTTGCTCATGGGTAAGCTGATCTAATGTAATAAAAATGACAATTCTATCTAAATTAATTGACTTATTCAGTGCCATACCAATCAAACTACCAAAAGATTCTTTTATAGAGCTAGAAAAAAAATAATAAAACCCTTCTGGAAGAACAAAAGGTCTAAAATATCAAGGGAATTAAGGAAAGGAAATGCTAGGGAAGGTAGCCTTATCATACCAGATCTTAAATTGTATTATAAAGCAGGAATCATGAAAACTATTTGGTACTGCTTAAGAAATAGAGTGATGGATCAGCGGAAGAGGTTAGGTACATAAGACACAGCGGTCAATGACCATAGTAATCTACTGTTTGATAAACCCAAAGAATCCCGCTTCTGGGATAAGAACTCATTATTTAACAAAAACTGCTGGGAGAACTGGAAGATAGTATGGCAGAAACTGGGCATATACAACTTTTTTTTTTTTGCTTTTTGGAGGGCAATTGGGGTTAAGTAACTTGCCCAAGGTCAACATGGCTAGGGGTGTGTGTGTGTGTGTGTGTGTGTGTGTGTGCTAAGTGTCTGAGGCCAGATCCAAACTCAGGTTCTCCTGACTTCGAGGCCGGCACTCTACTCATTGTGTCACCTAGCCACCCCGACAACATCTTATACAGTATACCAAAATATAGTCAAAATGGGTACACAATTTAGATATAAAGACTGATACTATAAGCAAACTGGGAGAACGAGGAATAATTTACCTATTAGATTTATGGAGAACAGAAGAATTTATGACCAAACAGGAGATAGAGAACATTATGAAATGCAAAATGGATAATTTTGATTATGTTAAATTTAAAAGATTTTGTACAAATAAAGCCAATGCACCAAGATTAGGAGGGAAGCAGAAAATTTGGAAAGAATTTTTATAACCCGTGTATCTGATAAAGGCCTCATTTCTAAAATATAGAGAGAACTGAATAAAATTGATAAGAATACAAGTCATTCCCCAATTGATAAATGGTCAAAGGATATGAACAGGCAGTTTTCAGAGGAAGAAGTCAAAGTTCTCTGTATTAATATGAAAAAAACACTCTAAATCATTATTGATTAGAGAAACGCAAATGAAAACAACTCTAAGGTACCACATCATACCTATCAGATTGGCTAACATGACAAAACAAGAAAAGTATAAATGCTGGAGAAGATGTGGAAAAATTGGACACTAATTCATTGTTGGTGGAGTTGTGAAGTGATCCAACATTTCCAGAGAGTAATTTGGAACTGTGCCCAAAGGGCTATAAAAATGTACATATCCTTTGACCCAGCAATATCACCTCTAGGTCTGTATTCCAAACAGGTCATACATATGGAAAAAAAATCCATATGTACAAATATATAGCAGCTCTTTTTGTGGTGGCCAAGAATTGGAAATTGAGGGGATGCCCATCAGCTGGAGAATGGCTGAACAAGTTGTGGTATATGAATGTGATGGAATACTACTCTGCTATAAGAAATAATAAGCAGGTGGACTTCAGAAAAACCTGGAAAGACTTGAATGAACTGATGCTGAGTGAAGTGAGCAGAACCAAGAGAACACTGTACACAGTAAGAGCCACAATGTGAGATGACCAATTTTGATAGACTTAGCTCTTCTTAGCAATGCAAGGATCCAAGACAACTACAAAGGGCTTATGATGTAAAATACTGTCCACATCCAAAAAAAACCCAACTATGGACAGTGCAGACTGAAGCATATTATTTGCTCTCTCTCTTTTTTGTTTGTTTCTTCTTTCCTGTGGTTTCTCCCATTGATTCTAATAATTCTTTACAATATTACTAATGTGAAAATAGGTTCAATATGAATGTTTATGTAGAGCCTATACCATATTGCACGCCATCTTGGGGTGGGGGTGTGAAGAAATGGGGAGAAAATTTGGAACTCAAAATCTTATGAAAGTGAATGTTGAAAATTAAAAATAAATATATTCAAATGGAGCAATTCTGGGTTTTTGTAGTGGCAAGTGGGAGGAGTAGGGGAATAGCCTGGTTCAGGGATGGGGAACCTGCCGTTTCAAGGCCACCTGCGGCCCTCTAAGTCCTCAAGTGCAGCTCTTTGACTGAATCCATATTTCACTGTGAAGTGTGGATTCTTCAAAGGGCTGCACTCGATGACCCAGAAGGCAAGGATTTGTTCTGTGAAGTGTGGATTCAGTCAAAGGGATGCACTTGAGGACCTAGAGGGCCACAAGTAGCCTTGAGACCTCACTTTCTCCACCGCTAGCCAGGTTCTTCACTGCCTACTACATAGGAGGGACCCTGCAAAAGCAAACTCTCATCTGTTTCCTCTCCACCCCACCCTCCACAAGTGACGGATGCTGAGGGCTGAGCTCAACAGTATTAGTGAGTGATTCTGTTTGGCAAAGATAAATTAATGGCATTCCCACTGCCCTTTCAGCCACCACAATGTAATTAGACTGAGTTTAATCACTGTTTGAGGCTATCAAGAGCTAGAAATTCCCACAACTAGGAAAAAACCCCTAAGGTGGAGTATAGGCTTCTTTGTCCTGACCAAGGGTTGTATGTCAGCTGTGCTGGCTTGTCTAGGCCAGCAAAGAGAAATGAGAATGTCCCAGAGTGGGATATTAGCTACCATGTCATGCTTAGATACTCTGATCTGACACTTGCAGTCTAGGTGACTTGGGGAAACTCACCTGTAGGAGCAGAGCATTCAGAGCTGGAAGGGACCTCAGAGGCCATTTTATTTTACAGAGGAGGAAACTGAGGCTCAGGTAGCAGAAGCTACTCTCTCAAGGTCACAATAGGGTAACAGATTGAAATCTAGAAGTGACCTCAACTAGGCCAATGGTGTCAAATTCAAAGCAGGGGGGACATTAATCCATATGGAAGAATTCCTTTAGGCCACATATTGATTTAGAAAACCACCTATGTTCTATTGTATTTTTAATGCATTTTGTTAAATATTTCTCAATCTCTTTTTATTTTTATTTTTATTTATTTATTTTTTTAAGCAATCAGGGTTAAGTAACTTGCTCAAGGTTACACGGCCAGTTATTTCTGAGTGTGGTACTGAGTGTCTGAGCCTGGGATTCGATCTCCAGGTCGTCCCAACACTGGAGCCGGTACTCTTACTCGCTGAGCCACCTGGCCGCCCCTAAGCAATTGGGGTTAAGTAACTTGCTCAAGGTTACACGGCCAGGTGTTTCTGGGTGGGTGCTAAGTGTCTGAGCCCGGGATTCGATCTCCAGGTCTTCTCAACACTGGAGCCGGTGCTCTTACTTGCTGTGCTACCTGGCCGCCCCTCTCAATCTCTTTTTAATCTGGTTCCCTCCACACTTGGGAGCCCTCAAGCTAGAAGTGACACCTTGAATTTAGTCTAATGCCTCATTTTATAGAGGAGAAAACAGGGGCCCAGGGAAATGAACTGGTTTCAGATCCTGGCTACAGATCTAGAGCTCAAAGCCTTCTCAGGGTTCACCAAGGCCTTCATCAGTCTAGGGAGGAAATTAAAAAAAATTTTTTTTGTTTTTTGTTTTGGATTTTTGTCTTTTGATTTTTGGAGGGGGGAAGGTAGGATGATTTGGGTTAAATGACTTTCCCAAGGTCACACAGCTAGTTTTGTGTTAAGTATCTGAGGCTGGATTTGAACTCAGGTCCTCCTGACTGCAGGGCTGGTGCTCTATTCACTGTGCCACCTAGCTGCCCCTAGGGAGGAAATTTAACTTGGATAAGGTCACACCAAATTAGGAATGGACAGAAATGGATTCAAAACCAGAGTTCAGTCACAAAGTCAGTGTTCTTCCTAGTTGGATTTGGTTGCTTTCCTGGACAGATGAACAGGTTGGTGTCATATGATCAGTAAGAAGGTGGTAGAACCCCACTCTATAGTCTAAAACAGCAAGATATGTCACATATAGAGCAACCAAAATTGCAGCTTGAAGAAGAAATGGAAACAGCTCTGCAACATGCAATGGCCTTCTGAGGACTAGTTTGCCTGAAGCTCCTGTATAACCTCTCAGCCTCAGCCCATCTGCATTCTGTGTACCCAATACATGCAATGGGACAGCTTCAAGGTCAGGCTGTGGTGGCCTCTATCCTGGCTGCTCTGGACTGTGACTCAATCTAAACTCCCCCACCTTCCTCAGTGGATGGAAAACAATGAAATTGTCTATCCTTGGACTGGAGGGGATTAAGAAAGCTAGAGGAGAAATGCTTCTGAGTCTGAGAAAGGGGAAATAGGCCATGAACCTCGACTCCATTGTCTTCCTGTGTAGTTTCCACAAGACAAGAAGCAGGTTGAGCTGACATATCCCCCAATTTGAAGAGTCTGAGGTCTCTCAGCCCCTAGGCTCTGAGCAGAGAAAATATGGGTCACAGTGTCAGAAGGGGGAGGGACCACATAAAGGAGGAGGCCTGAGACAAGTTGCCAGGAATAGAAGAAAAGGGGTGTAATGGGAATGCAAATTTGGAAGATCTTCCCTGCCCCTAGGCTAAAGTGCACCTGAAGTCTGGGGTGGGAGGCTTGTTTTTCAGTAGATACTTCTTGATTGCCGAGTGAGTCAATAGGGTTGTTGAATTCTCTGAGCCAGGAGAAGGCTAGATAAACCCTGATGTGTAGCTTTGTTTGGAGGCTCACTTTGAGAAGTGTTCTGTGATTTGATCTGTATTCTGGGAAGCCGTTGTCCAGGGCCCCCCCGGCTTTGAAAAACCCAGATGTGGAAACCCAGTTGTTGACTGGGTATGGATGTAATGGCTGGACGGTTTGGAAAGCTGTCTACTTGATCTGTTTCTGTCTTGATAATTCTGTCTGTGTATTTTGAAGTTCAGGGTGCTGACCTTTTTTCCCCTGAGCAGGGTAAATGATATATGTCTGACTGATTGAAGTAGGCTTGTTGACCCATTTTGAGTTGCTTTCCTTTGACAAGGCAGATCCATGAACTTGTATGGGCAGCAAACCCTGAAGATGTGCTTGGGGTGCTTGCTGCTACAAGGGGCAAAATTAATAACGATTAGGAGACAAAGACTGGGTTCAAACCCATCCCATAGGAAGATAAATTGTGAGGTTCAGGAAGAAAGAGGAAAGCAAATGAGCACACAATCAGGAAAAGTTCAGAACACAATGAATAAATATTGTGCTAGTGGAAAGTGAACCCAAAAGTTTCAGTGTAAAAGAAAGACAACAACTTCTCTAGGAACAACAGAAATAATGGAATGATACAAAGAAACTCTGGAAATGCTCAAAAAAGAGATAACACTATTTAAAAAAGAAATTAAGATATAAAACAGCGTACTTAAAGAAGACATAAAAACACAGTATGTCTCCAAAATAGCAGGGACTCTGAAAAAATATGATTAGGAATAAAAAATTCAAAAGTGCAAGAAAATATGATTGAACTTCATTTCTGTTAAAGACAAAACTATCGGGGTGGCCAGGTAGCCCAGCGAGTAAGAGCACTGGCCCCAGTGTCGGGATGACCTGGGGATCGAATCCGGGCTCAGATACTTAGCACCCACCCAGAAATAACTGGCCGTGTAACCTTGAGCAAGTTACTTAACCCCGATTGCTTAAAAAAAAAAAGACAAACCTATGGAAGAACACATGAACTCTATGTAAGTTGAAGTAATTGCTGTTAGTCCTTTGTTTTCAAAGAGGATCAATGACATCGCAGGATGATGTCATGTTTTCAGGTGAATTGGATTTAAGTGAGGCAGACTTGCAAGTTGAAGTGATTGACTTTGAAGACAGGACTCATTGAGATAATGACAATTTCAGTTTCATAATATTAAAAACCTTTTGCATGTGCAACCCAGCTTCCAATCAAACCTGGGGCATTTTGTATGTTGCTCTGTATATAGGGGTAGACATGCCTGGATTGACAGAGATGATGTTGAGTGTGGTGTCATGCCAACAACCCTGAGGGTGTTTCCCTGCCAGTTAATTTTTTTTATTAAAGGGGTCAGCCCTTGACTTACTTTTTAAATAGGTCTTATCACTAAATGGTCATTGCCTTACTCAAAATGAGAACTTGGAATGACCTTAGCTTAAAAAGTCCAAGTACATACATTTCTACTGCATACAGGGTCGTCTCCAATTGTCCTGATTGATATCTGGTCACTGGACCCAGATGGCTCTGGAGGAGAAAGTGAGGCTGGTGACTTTGCACAGCTCCGCCTCACTTAAATCCAATTCAAATGCAAGTCATGTCATCATCTTTCCGATGTCATGGTCCTCTTTGAGAATGAAGGACAAATTATATACATCCTGTGTAAGACATTGATGGTATAGTTTCCAGAGACTTTTGGGAAGAGATATATGTGGAGAGAGTAAAGAAAAGTAGAGAAAACTGACTCCTTAACATGTCCTGGATGTCCAGCTTGCCTCCTTAGAGACTTAAAATGGACTGAGTTGTTACCATACTCCTACCTAAAGAGTTAATTTACTCTTGTGTTTTTCTAATACATTCTAATCTGTAGGACTTCTCCAATTTCTTTTTGATATTTTGTTTGGATAAATGGGTTTAATCATTTACTCATTATTCACTATTTGTGATGGTCTTTTGTGTAATCAGACATTTGGTGCAAAGAAGCTAAGCTGGTGAGTATAAGCTAAGAGTTACTTAAGAACAACCAGGGAAGCATCTTCCCTGAACTGCTAAATGCCTTAATCTTAGACCAAAGATATTGCACCCAGTATTGTGGTCCATGAGATAATTTTTGTAAAGTTTTGTGACCAAATGATATTATATTTGTAAAGTGCTTAGTACAGTACCTGGAACAAGACAGATATTTAATAAATGCATGTTCCCTTCCTTGTTCTTGCGGCTTACCTACCCTTCTCCTCCACTTGGCTAGCATGGTTGTGATGCAGGTAATTGGTCAGTCAATTAAGCATTTATTAGTCAACCTGCATTTATTAAGCACCTACTATCGGCCAAGCACTGTAGATGCTTAATAAATGCCTCACTCAAAGTGAGAACTCGAAATGACCTTAGCTTTAAAAGGCCAAGTGCAGATACTTCCACTGCATACAGGGTCATCTCCAATTGTCCTGATTGATATCTGGCCACTAGACTTAGATGGCTCTGGAGGAGAAAGTGAGGCTGGTGACTTTGCACAGGTCTCCCTCACTGAGGATATATAAAAAAGAAAATAAATGGCTCCTTCCCTCTAAGACCTCACATTCCAAAGTCAGGACAGCATGCAAAGAAAACACAGTACTTATAAACATAAGGGTGGTAACCTTTTATAGGTCAGAACACTTCTTGAGGCATCACTAGACTTTTCCGCCTTTACCCAAGTACCCAGACTTCCTTCTCGTGGTAGAGATGCCTCTAGCCCTTGGCCTGCTCCTTATTTGTGAATTCCTCCCAAGAGACTCCATTTGAGGAAGTGCCCATGCCAGCCTTGCCCACCTTTAACCTGGCTTAGCTAGTGTCTGACTCTCTGTGATCTTCCATCTTGCCCCTCCTTTGGATGACATGCCTTCTCTCATTCAATGACAGCTCCTTGAGTTCTGGGACAGTCTTGTATTTGTATTTGCTGTACTTAGCATAGGTCTGGCATATAGTAAGTACTTAAGAAATGCTTCAGCTAATCTAATTTTGATCGAATCAATCAAAACCAGGGTGGACATGGCCAATAAACTTCCTCAAAATAAATCAAGAAGTAATCAAAGTCTTGGCTGAGACACATGGTTGCTCTCTAACTAATTTATATGAGGAAGGCACACTCACAGAAACAGCTCTAGAGATTTGGAGGGTCTGAGGGCAGAGATGTTGGCACAAGCTGGTCCTTCTAGCACTGCTCTTCCTCTTCCCCTCCTCTCATTCTCTTTTAAACTCTCTGTGGTCTGCTTTCTGACCTCATCATTCTGCAGAAACTCCTCTCTGCCAAGTTACCAATGATCTCTTAGTTGCCAAATCCAATGACCTTTCCTCAATCCTCATTCTCCTTGACTTCTCTGAAGCCTTTGACACTACTGATCCCCTTTTTCTCCTTAATGTTCTCTTCTCTCCAGATTTTTGGGACCCTACTCTCTCCTGGTTCCCCTCCTACCTATCAGACTACTCCTTCTCAGTCTCCTTACCTGGACCTTCATCCAGATCACACCTGCTAATGGTGGTGGTCTCCTAAGCATCTGCCCTAGGCCCTCTTTTCTTATTCCTCAAGAAAGGTCAGCTCTTTCCCCAATTTCCCTTCCAAATTCCTGTCTATCCCTAGACATGATCACATAATCTACTGATTCATCTCACAGACTTTCCTGGAGATCTGATTTTGCCACAACCACATGAAAGACAGGAATTAGAGATAAGATATAAGTGGAATGTTAGGCAGTGAGCCCAATCTCTGCCTAAGTGTTAGGAAATATCCTAACTGGAGGCTTCGAGCATTTGGGACAAAATTTACAAAATTTTGTCCAAAGTAAACTTCGAAAAGTTGAAGAGGAGGCAACTCTATGGACCTTAAAGGCTATTTTATCACCTCCTAGTGTTAAAAGAAGTTATCACACATGATATCTCCAGTCCAAGGTAGTGTCAGGGGGAAATAGATAGCAATGAAGGTTGAGGTCGGGGATCCAGGATAGATCTCCTTCAGAAAGCAGAATTTCAGCTGAGTCTTGAGGGAAGCCTCAAGGATGAGGAAGGAAAGGGCATAGACACAGGACATGAAGTGCATAGAGGAGAGTAAAGAGTAAGATGACTTAGAAAGGGAGGAAGGGGCCAGGTTGGGTAGAGCTTTACAAGTCTAACAGAGGATTTTATTGATATTTCATCTTGGAAGTAATAGGGACCCATTGGATTTTTTTTGAGTGTGTATATGGGGTAATGTGGTCAGACTTAAGCTTTAACGAGGTCACTTTGACAGCTGAATGGAAGACTTGAAGCAGGGAGACCAACCAGATGGCCATAGCAGTAGTCCAGGTGATAATGAGGAGCCACACCAGGGAAGTGGTTGTGTGAGTGGATAGAAGGGGATGTAAGTGAGAAATTTCAAGAAGGCTTGACAAGGCTTGGCTAAGTTTGGTGAGTTCAAGAGAAAACTTGGAGATGATACTGAAATTGTGAACCTGAGTGATTGGTAGGATGGTGGGACCTTGGACAGCAACAGAGAAGTATGGAAGGGTGAGAGTTTTCAGGAAAAGATAATGAGTTCTACTTTGGGTGTGTTGAGTTTGAAATATCTCTGGGACATCCAGTTTGAGATGCCCAAGAGGCAGTTGATGACACAGAGCTGGCACTCAGGAGAAAAGTTAGGGTTGGACAGGTAGATCTGGGAATCACTCACATGGGAGCCAGGGAAATCACCAGAGATGCTGTAGACGAGGGTGAAGCAATAGGGTCCTTGCCTCAGGGCTATTGCTTGTGCTCCTCACAGCAGGTTTTTAGAGAGGGGGCACTGAGTCATACAAAGGTGGGGATTCTGTGGAACCATGGAGCCATATTTATACATTTAGAAAATCCACAGAGACGTGCCATTCCTGTCTCCGATGGGCATACCCATTTTAACCATGAGCAAAATCAATGACAACAGAATTAGAAGAGAAACAACAGAGAGAGGAAATGTTTGCATCCAATAACGTTGATAAAAGTTACTAATATATGACCAAAGGATATGAAAAGTCTCGAAAATATCGTAGCCATGAATAACCATATGGAAAATTGTTCCATAACAGTAAGATTAAGAGAAATGGAAATTCAGACCCATCAAATTTATAAAGACAATAAAAGACAGGCATAGTCAACAACATTGGAGGGAATGCAGGAAGACAGGAAAACTCATACATGGTTTGTGGGGTTATGAATTGGTCCACACTTTCTGGAAGATAATTTGTAATTATATAAAACAAATCACTCACCTGTTAATCACTTTTGATTTGGATCTCATTACTGAGTATGTATCCCAAGGGAATCAAAGACAGAAAGTCCCATTTTTATCACAATATTTGTGATGTTTTATGACATTACAATTTTATGCTACAGAAAAACAACAACTGGAAATTAAGCAGATGCCGATCAATTGAGAAATAGCTGAACAAATTCTGGTATATGAATGTGATGGCTGTATAATTAGGACAAGTACATGGGACAGCCTGTGTAAGCTGATGTAGAGTTAAGTAAACAGAATGAGGAGAGTGATACACACAATGACCACAATACCATAAAATACAAAGGGACTGAACAATACTCAATTGTAAAGACCAAGCTTGGTCCTGGAGAACAGATGAGGAAATGCATCTCTCTCTTTTCCATGTAGAGGAGAGGAGACCATGGGTGAAATAAATTGAGTACACTGTCAGACTAGGTCAGGGGGTCAGCAAACTATGGCCCAAGGGTCAAATCCTGCTTGTTTCTGTATGGTCTGTGAACAGAAGAATGGTTTTGATATTGTCAAATAACATTTTATTATATTTTAAAATGTAAACAATCCTAGATGGGGCAGTATAAAACCAGACAGTGGGGCAGATTTACGACCCTTAGGAGAGCTCCCTGTGCCAGTGGGTTTTGCTTGACTGTTTTCCTTTGTTTCAAGAAAGGGTTCAATGCTGGGGGTGAATCAGATTAATATTGCAAAATAGCTATGATGGAAAACCAGAAGGCATTTAAGCTGTATTGGTGTCCTTCTGGACTTCAGCACCTTGTTTCAGCTGTTATCTCACTTTGGTACTTCCCTTAGTGCCTGGGACCACCTTATCCTGGAACATCCATCCACCTTCTCCTGGGACCTCCTCACTCTAGAACATCCATTCATCTTCTCTTGGGGCCTTCTCTCCCTGGAATATTCTGTTGCCAGGTCAGCCCCTTTCTTCCATTGGTAAGTTTCTACCTGGGCCTCCATTTTGGGGAGAAGCTCAGATGGACTGGCCTTCCTTCCCCAACCAGCTGTGGGGTTTTCTTTCTTTCTTTCTTTCTTTCTTTCTTTCTTTCTTTCTTTCTTTCTTTCTTTCTTTCTTTCTTTCTTTCTTTCTTTCTTTCTTTCTTTCTTTCTTTCTTTCTT